>NC_133666.1:669872870-670059956 GCF_037893015.1 Macrotis lagotis
TTGGGGCCTGAGCTCCAATTCTTCTCTGTCTTCCCCAGGCAGCTTCTTTCTACTGTAATAAAATGGGCTTCTCCCCCTTGGCCTACCGGGGGCTGGAGACCGGCTCCAGGGAGGTGGCATCCCACGTGGTGAAACAAGGCAAGGTGAGTGCCTTCTAAACTGTCCAGGAAAGACTTTGGACACTCCCCTCCCCTTTCCACCATGTGATTTTTTTGGGTCAATTCTCTCCTCTATCTGGACCTCAGTTTCCAGATTTAATGAGAATATATTTCAAGTGAAGTATCTTACAAACATTAAAGTGTTATGAAATAGAAGCTACTGGTATAATAGAAATAAAATGAAGTGGTTGGAGTGGCTCAATCAGTTGATTAATAAACATTTATTAATCACCTACTGCATGCTAGGCACTATGCTACGTGCTGGAGATATGAAGACAAAAATGAAGTGGTTCCTGCCCTCACAAAACTTACCATCTAGCAGATGATTTCTAAGGTCCCAGTGAAGCCTTCAAGGTCCACTTCAAGTTCATCTCCTCCAAGAAGTCTCTGCTCCTCTCTAAACTCTTACACTTACCATCTGTCCTGGATTATTAACCCCTTTCAGTTATCAACTATGCCTGGGTGTGTAACCCTGATTCTGTCCTGAGTCTTTTTCTATGTCTTTCTGTCTCTCTGTCTCTCTGTCTCTCTGTCTCTCTGTCTCTGTCTCTGTCTCTGTCTCTGTCTCTGTCTCTCTCTCTCTCTCTCTCTCTCTCTCTCTCTCTCTGTGTGTGTGTGTGTGTCTTTCTCTCTCTCATTCTCTCTCCCCCCCTCATTCTCTTCCCCCCTTTCTCCCTCTCTATAGAGATAATCCCCAGACTCCCCATCTCTCTCCTGAGCTCCAGTACTGTCTTTCAAATCATCTGATGTGGAGCACCATTTTGATGCCCTGTAGGCATCTCCAACTTTGCATCCCCAAATGGAACTCATTATCTTTCTTTCTAAACCCACTCACCGGGGTGGCTAGGTGGAGCAGTGGATAGAGCACCAGCCCTGGAGTCAGGAGTACCTGAGTCTGAATCCAGCCTCAGAAACTTAATAATTACCTAGCTGTGTGGCCTTGGGCAAGTCACTTAACCCCATTGCCTTGCAAAAACAAAACAAAAACTAAACCCACTCACCTATTTCCAGATTCTAAAAACTGGACTCAGTCTCAACTTTTTGCTCTTTCTCATCTCCCACTCCCACAGCCAATTGCATGCCAAATCATGTTGGTTCCACCTCCTAAATGAGTCTCTCATCAGTCCTATCTCACTACTCATGTGGCCATCTAATATGGTGACCACCCAATATGGTGGCCACTTAATATGGTGGCCTCCTAATTGTTCTTCCTGACTTCAGTTTCTCCTTTCTCAATTTTCTACCAAACTGGGAAGGTGATTTTTCTAAAACCTGACCATGGTATCCTCCTGTCCAAAAAGCTCTAAGTAGCGCCCTATGGCCTCTGGAATTAAACATACGGATTCCTCTGTTCAGGCCAAGGGTGGGGAAACATTTTTCTGCCAAGGGTCAAAATTGAAAAATTAGCCTGCTATATTTGATCAAACATTCAATTAATTCACCCCTAAAAAGCTTCTAGATTTACTGAATTTTGAGTTCCGCCTGAAGTTCCCTTGGCAACACCAGACCACCTGATTTCTTGGGCTTAATATGGCACTTAGCCTTGTCGTTCCCCATCTTCTACAATCTGGTTGACCTTAATTTTCCAGACTAATTTCAATTATTCATCTCCCCCGCATCCAGTGGCATTCTGCATTTCACCCAGACTGATCTTTCGCATAAATGACATTAGCTACCTTGAAGATGCTGTTCCTGATTTTTCCATTTGCTAGTTTCCTCCCCAATCACTTGTTATTTATTTTGTAAATTAATAATAATAATGGAAAATATTAACCTAGTGCCAACTATGTACATTTTGTAATTACTATTTCATTTGTCCTTGCTCCAAATCAGGGAGGAAGGTACTATTATTAAACCCAAGATATTATGTAAAACAGAAGCTAAGTGACTTGATCAGGTTCACCCAGCTAGGAAGCATCTGAGGCTAGTTTTGAACTCAGGTCTTTATAATTCTAGTTCTGGTACTTTATATATCCTTCTCTTTGAAAATGTTGTATTGCACCTGTAGAATATCACTTTTCTATTGCTATTCCCAGCACCTAGCACAGGGATTAGCACACAAAAGAAGTTTAATAAGTGTTTATTCATTGAATTCATCTCCTGCTTCCGTGCCTTTGCCAAGGCTGCCTCCCATGCCTGAAGTGCTCTCCTTGATTTTTATTTCTTGGAATCCCTTGTTTCCTTTAGAGCTCAGCTCAGGTGCTGCTTCCTCCCATAGTCCTTTGCTGAACTACCACTTTATTTGTGTTTTACCTCCTTCATGAAATTTCTTTGTTTACCTTCAATATATTTGTAGTTATATTTCCTTATCTTACAATTCCAGGGATTAAATTTCTGATAATAGAGCTATGTGTGATATAGGGAATTCTTGGAATTCCTAGTTTTCTTTAAAGGCTAAGCTCAAGTTTTATTTTCCTCACCATCACCAACCCATTACCAAAACCAGCACCAGCACCAGCACCAGCACCATCAACACACTATCACCAGTAAATTACCAACAACACCAACATCAACACCATAGTCATTAGCATCACCATCACCATCACCATCAACACCATCACCATCACCATCACCATCACCATCACCAATAGAATACCATCACCATCACAACACTGTTACTGACACCAATACAATATCAACACAATACTATCACCATAATCAATATCATTACCAACACCATCATGACATCAACATCATCACCATCACCAATACCATCACCACCACCAATAGAATACCATCACCATCACAACACTGTTACTGACACCAAAACCATCACTATCACCACCAGCAACATCCCTACTACTACCAATACTAACACCACTACCAATAAATTCCTGATACCAACACAACAATATCATCATCACCATCACCACCAATACACTACCAACGCAATGCCATCATCGTCACCAACATCAACACCAATATTATCAACATCACCAGCATTATCCCTACCAACAGCAACACCAACACTATTACCAATACCATTACCATCATTCATGATCATCAATATCTACACAACACCCATCAGTATCACCAAAACCATTACAGACAACAACACTCACCATCACCAACATATATACCCCCCAGCAGATTGTAAACTCCTGGGTCAAATGTTTTCTTTTCATATTTGTATACCTAGAACCTAGCATAGTTCTTGGCGTATTGTTGGTGCTTTAAAATGTTTGTTGAATCTGTCTCACTAGTCTGGGAGGTCCTTGGAAATTGGGATTATTTTTTATGATCCCCTGCACCTCTTCTAGCTTTCCTGATACACACCTAGGGATATAAGTGCTCAGTGCAGAGCCCTAATTGACTAGAACTTTTGCAGAGGGAAGGCCGAAGTTTGGGGGGAAGAGCTTTTAGATGGTTTTTGGGCACATTGCCCACAGCCTCCAGGGGAGAGTGAGGATTGATGTTGGTGGAGTTCAAACATATTCTCTGACTCCATCTGCAACTTCTGCTGCTCACATGGCAATGAGGGAAGATGGGGTCTGAAACCACACTGTTGTTTTCCTCTCTTTCTTTGCCTAGATTATATTCATCTTCTCATCAGCTCTCAATCCTGGAAACAAAGGTGAGGGAATCCCATTGTCCTAGGCCCAGAGTCTTGGCGGGGAAAGGAATGGAGTGGGCAGAGAGTTTGGGGAGGAGGCTGAAATCCAAGAAGGATCATGAAGGCTAAGTGGTCATGGGTGTTCTCTTCCTTTCTTCACACAGAGATGGGTGACCACCTGGTAAAACATGGCGATGGCGTGAAGGACATCTCCTTTGAGGTGGAAGACTGTGACTACATTGTTCAGGTGAGTGAAGGATGGAATCCTTTACACATTCTAAGCCTCTATTTCTTCATCTGTAAAATAGGAACCATAATATCTGGCCTTCACAGGGTGGCACAGAGGAGTCAAAAAGTTCCAGATTCAGCTCTGACTTCTGGCCTCTGACATATGTTGATCATGTGATTCTGGTATAATCCTAGTCAGTAAGTTCTGGAACTATAGAGAAAGGCAAAAACATTGTCCTCAAGGAATTCACCTTCTAATGGGGGAACAGCTTGCAAATAATAGTGTACATACAAGATATATATAAAGGCAACTAGATGTCTCCTTAGTGAATAGAGTTTAGGGCCTGGAGTTAGGAAGACCTGAGTTCAAATCTGGCTTTAGACATGTACTAGTGAGGCAGCTAGGTGACGCAGTGGATAAAGCACCAGCCCTGGAGTCAGGAGTACCTGGGTTCAAATCCGGCCTCAGACACTTAATAATTACCTAGCTGTGTGGCCTTGGGCAAGCCACTTAACCCCATTTGCCTTGCAAAAACCTAAAAAAAAAATGTACAAAAAAAAATGTAGGCATGTACTAGTTGTGTGACTCTGGGCAAGTTTACCCAACTGTGATAAGAACTAGAGAAGAAAATGTCAAACTACTCTGCCTAGAAAATCCCAAATAGGGCCACAAAGAATTGGACACAATTTAAACAATTGAACAACAAAAGACAGATACAGGGTAGATAGAAGGTAATCTCAGAGGAAGGGTATTAACATTCAAGAGAGATGGGGAAAAGCCAAAAGTGAGATTTGAGCTGACTCTTGAAGGAAGTCAAGGATGTACGTGGAGATGAGGCGGGAGAGCATTCTAGGCAAGGGGAATAGTCAGGCAAAAGAATGGAGGTGGGATTAGTCATGAGTGAGGAATAGATAGCAGACTAGTGTCTTTGGGTCATGGAATCCATGGAGGGAAGTAAAGTATCAGAAGATAAGGAAGGTAGAAAGGGTCCTTTGGATTTTATATTTGACCTTAGAGATAATAGAGGATTGAGCAATTTGGTAATTCGTTAAAGACTAAAAGTTTCTATATCAGATTGCTTACTGTCTCAGGGAGGAGGTTGGGGAAGGAAGGAGGTAGGGAATAGAATCTGGTACTCAAAATTTTGAAAATATTTAAAAATTGTTTTCATGTAAAATTGGGGAAATATATAATTTTATTATATATCATAAATATATATTATAAAAATAAAATTTTATGTAGTATAAATATATAATTATATCATATCATAAATAGGTAGTATGTAAATAAAACTTTCTATTTTATATTATAAATATATATATTATATACATAAAAATATATTATGAATATATAAATATAAAAAGCATATATAAATAAAATATTATGTAAAAAGATAATAAGATACAGAGAAAGTGATGCCTTACAATGTAGATAGAGTTTCTCCTGGAAAGTTTGTCTTCCCAATGAAATCACTAGGTCAGCGCCCCCACCACACCCATCTTGCTGTTCCCTCAATACCTATTCCACAAGGCTGTCATAAGGCTCAAATGAGATATCATCTTTAGGGCCCTTGGTACATTTTAAAGTGTAAGTAATTAATGTTATAAATTCAAGTTGTTAACATTATTTATCTTTTTTTTTTATTATTCCTGTATCTTTGGAACATCCCAGAATGACCTGAGCCCTGAGTTGAATGAGCAGCTCTGTCTGAATCAAGGGCCCCTCCTAGTCAGAAGGTCCTATTTCTCTTGGGGGAGAAGGGTCCCAGGCAGGGCTACGTTGGGAGATGGGGAGAAGCAGCCATTTCCATGAGGTTCTGTGTGAGGGTTGGATGGAGGACAGGAAAGCTGACCTGAATCTGCTGTTTGGTAGTGGTTAGTCCTAGGCCAGGTTATGGGCTAGATCAGAGAGTAGCCAGATTCTCAAGGAGAGCCCTTTCCTCTCTAATGTAGAAAGCCCGGGAAAGAGGTGCCATTATTGTGAAGGAGCCATGGGTAGAAGAGGACAAGTTTGGAAAGGTGAAATTTGCCGTACTGCAAACGGTGAGTATAAGCTAAGCCCTGCCCCCTGGGCAGTCAGACCCTTCCTCATTCGTGACCCCATGACCCATAACCCTCAGTTGGAAATCCCTCTCTTCTGTCCTCACTGTCCATCAGGATGGTGGGGGAGGTAGCATTGGAACCCAAGTTCTCTCTCACTCATCCCCATTCTAGGACTTCAGCCAGAGATGTAACTAGGGTAGGGCAACTGGACCTTTGTCCCAGTTTGTCCAGCTTAGAGGGTGCTGACATAACTAGCAATCCAGCATCTGGAGAAACAAGAGTCTGGCATTTATATGAAATCAATCAACAAGCTTCGGTAAAATACCTACTATGTGCCAGAACCTGTAGGATTCAGAGTCCAAAGTGAAACTCTTTGCTCTTGAGATTATATCCTACCAGATAAACCTCCTCCTTCACTTTCTTCTGTTCCTCTTGCCTTCCCATCATCAACCAGATCCCTGGGCTATTTAAGGGTTTCTACTTCTCTCTCAACTGAGGTTACCTTTGTGGTTGGCACAAAAATTTCTATTTAGATAGAGCTTTGCTTTTCTGTCTTATAGATAGGAAGTTCTCATTAATATGTGACCTCAATCCCACCTGCTGCCTACTCCTCCTTGTTCTGTTTTCAAGGGGAAATGTGGGTGTCTAGACATTTCTTCCACTAACCATAACCCAGAGGGCTACTGGGAAGTTCTGGGTGGGAGCCCCAGCAGCACCCTCTTTCCCTAAATTTGCCAAGTCAAAGTTGGGGCAAAGAGGAGAAAGTAGAGCCCAGATCAGAGTGGTGTGGATCTGAGGGCTTCTGAGGAATCAGGGTCACTTCCTTCAGAGGGATTAAATCCAATGGGGTGTTGGGGTTGCTTTCTTGTGCCCACAGTATGGAGATACCACACACACCCTGGTGGAGAAACTGAATTATACTGGACCTTTCCTGCCTGGCTTTGAGGCCCCTCGCTTCCAAGACCCCTTGCTCCCAAAGCTGTGAGTGCCCCTCTCTCCTTCCCTGCCCTATCTCCTGGGGCCAAGATTCATTCTTACAAAGGGAGAATCAAATTCTTAACTGGGATTCTGTGAGTTTTGTTTTTTTCATATTCTGAGAACTATTTCAATATATAGTGATTTCTTCCACATTATGACTTTCTTCATTGGAGTTTTAAAATATCTCCATTTGGCATAAGACATTAAATGGGAATTTTTTTTTAAAGTTTTGCTGAAGTCACAGACAACATAGAAAGGCTAGCAGATGAGATCGAAAAAATTTAGAAATTCAGAAATGCATAAAATATATGTATTGTATAATATCAGTATATTTTATCTTCTAATACCATAATGATTCACACTTCTCTTGTACAAAGGGAGAGTCAAAATTTCTTGCTTGAATTTTCCAGAGGGGGCAAGGGGCGGGGCATGCCCCTAATTCCCAAGATCTGGAAGAGATAATTGTAATTGATTTCCATTGTCATTCTGTGTGATTTATTGTATATACTTAAAAACAGGACTCTGGGAAAGAATCCACTGGCTTCAGCAGAATGCCAAAGGGGACCATAACCTAAAAGGGTTCAATCTACACGGATTCTCTCTTTAGCTTGGACTCTGATAGTTCTCCTTCATGACTGGGGCAAACACTGTTAGCAAACATATTCTTCCTCATTTGATGTTAGGATACTGGGTCTAGGATTAGAAGGAATCTTAGAGACCAAAGTAGTCCAACTCTCCTTTGAAAGATAAGGAAACTGAGATAAAAAGCATTAAATGACTTGCCCAGGATCACGTAGCTAGGAAGTGTCTGAGGCTAGATTTGAATTCAGGATGATGAGTCTTCCTGACTCCAGGCCCAACTTACTATCCACTGGATAATTGAATATGATGAGGCACAGTCTGGGAGTTTTGGGGTGCCAGCTATGGGGAGAGTGACTGAGATAAAAATGAATTCATTCATTCTCCAAATAAGGGAGCTTTGTTCCAAGAGCTAAATGGAATCACCTAAGGGGAGCAGAGAGTGCTCTCTGGAGGTTCAGAGGTCAGTTGAATAAATACTCATTGAATTGAAATAATTGGGTCTCAGTTTCCCCATTGGTAAATGAAGAGAATGGACCACATGTTCTCTGAGGTCCCTTCCAATTCTGACATTCTAGGTTTTCCTGACTCCAAGCTAAAGGCTGGGGCTGGATAACTGTTCCATCCCTCTCCTATTTCCCTTCCTTCTCCAGGCCAGACTGCAAATTGCTTATGATTGATCATGTTGTGGGGAATCAGCCTGACCAGGAGATGGTGCCTGCAGCAGATTGGTGAGTAGAGTGGGGTGGATCTCCTGAATTTTTATCATCTATAGCAATTAGGGCTCAGACCCAAACTTTTGCTCCAGCCCATCTTCTCTAGATTTTAAATGGAGAAAATAGAAGTGTAAAGTAGTGTGTTTGCTATCCTCCCATTTCTCCACCCATTCTGCCAATAATCTATCCATTTATCCACCCATCCACCTATCTGCCAACTCATCCATTTACCCATCTATCTGCCAGTCATCTAACTATACATCCAGCTTTCCCTCCATCCATCCACCCATCTATCTGCCAATCATCTATCTATACATTCAGCTATCCACCTATCTATCCATCCCTCAATTTACTCATTCATTCTACAACTATCTGTGGGGGCCTATTTGTGCTTGAAGATGGAGAGCCTTCCTCTTCTCAGGAAACTTGACCTCATTCCAGCCTCTCTAACCCCTAGCTCTCTGGTTCTCTGGGCAAGAACTATATCACTTAGAGGGGTAGTTAGATGGTACAGTGGGTAGGGTGCCAGACTGAAGTCAGGAGGACCTGAATTCAAATCCAACCTCAGACATTTACTAGCTATGTGACCTTGGGCAAGTCTCTTCACCCTGATTGCCTCACATCCAGGACCATCTCCTGTCATCCTGATTCATATCTGGTCACTGAACCCAGATGACTCCAAAGGAGAAAATGAGGCTGGGGACTTAGCCCAGTCCTCCCTCCCTCCAATTCAATTCATGTGCTTGTTATGGCATCACCTCCCTGATGGCATGGGCTTCTTTGAGAACAAAGGACAAACACCAACAGCAACAAGTCACTTAGAGAACTATGCTGCATTTGGAGCCTCCCATAATGCCAGCGGCAGGACCAGAAGAACAGTCACTCAGCCAACCCTTAATATGAAACGAGTCCATTGGAGAGAGGCATAGGAACTCTAGGAGGGCAGCCAGAAGGAAAGAGATTTTCCTCAACTCTTGCAGATTTATAATCTAGTTTGAGAAATGAATGCTATCCACCCATGAAAAACAACTTAAAAATAGCCTCAAAGGGCTGAAGGCACATAGAGAAATAGAATATTAAGAAGCAAATCAGAGAAGGATGAGGCACTCAATGAGCTGGTCTAGGGGAAAGAACACTGGATCAGAAGACCTGGGTTCAAATTCTGACCTTGCAACTGACTCTGATGACCTTAAACAACTCAAACAATCTCTCAGAACCTCAATTTCTTCATCTGTTAACTGAAGAATTATAGATTTAGATCTAGAAGGAAATTCAGAGGTCATCTAGTCCAGTCCTCTCTCTCTCTCTCTCTCTCTCTCTCTCTCTCTCTCTCTCTCTCTTTTAGTTTTTTTGCAAGGCAAATGGGGTTAAGTGGTTTGCCCAAGGCCACACAGCTAGGTAATTATTAAGTGTCTGAGACTGGATTTGAACCCAGGTACTCCTGACTCCAGGGCCAGTGCTTTATCCACTGCACCACCTAGTCACCCCTCAGTCCCCTCTCTTTATATGTAAAGAAACTGAGGCTCCCGGAAGTAGGCCAGGTGACTTTCCCAAAGTCACTCAGGTAGTCAGTAGTGGGGCAAAAAGATATAAAGAACAGCTGAAAAAATTGATCTGTCGTCACTTTTATTGCCCTCCTCTGGATATTCTTCAGTTTGTCTGAGTCCTTTCTAAAATCTGACAACCGGGAACTGAACATACACACTTATCCTGAGGTGGGACTCTCACTTTCCTCTTAACATGATTTCTTCAAGCTCCAGTATTCCATATTTTAAGGAGACTCTCCCCTTCTAGTTCTGACATTTCCTGTTCTAATGTCCCTCCTAGCCTCGGACACTTGGCTCTTACTAGCTGTGTGACCTTGGGCAAGTCACTTCACTCTGCCTCTCATCCAGGGCCATCTCCAGTTGTTCTGAATGATATTTGGTCACTGGATTCAGAAGACTCAAGAAAGTGAGGCTGGTGACTTAGTACAGCCCCTCCTCACTCAAATCCAAATGACATCACCTTCCTGATGTTGTGGTCTTTTTCAAAAACTAAGGGCAAAATATTATATGGCTCCTCCTAGTCCTGGCATTCCCTGTTCTAAGACCTTTTCAGTTTAGAATTTTATATTTCAAGGCTCCTCCCAGCTCTGACCTTCAATGCTCTAAGGATCCTTCCACCTTCTGAAAATCCTATTCTAAGCATTTATGGATGTTCGGAGTCAATTCATAGTTTATAGAACCTTAACTAGGGTGACATGTGGCCTTTGCCACAGGACCCCAAAATCTAAAGGGCTGTGCCAGTACTTACTAAAACCATTTTGAGTATTTTTTTTATCAGCACTTAGCTAATAAGAATGATTTGTTAAAGATAGGAAGCCCCCAGATGGCACCTCTTCACTGATGGGAGCCTCTCAACAGGTGAGCTCTTGCCCATTCTGGTCCTGCCCAGCAAGGGCCTCCTCAGCATCAACCTTGGGCCAGCCCATAGCCTCTACCCATGGGAGGAGCTCATTGTTTCAAGGTCACCATCTCCTTGGTAGAGGATGAGATTTCAAGGTCTCTTCCAACCTTTACCCCAATTGATTTTAACTAGTGGAAAGCTCATCTTCTACTGTTCTCCCTGGCCCCTCTGGTTAAATTGCTAGTCATCCCTCTGGTCCCTCTCCAACAAATACTGACTGACTGCTCAGGAATCTGAGTTCTGTTTCCCCCCTTGAATGACTCTCCCAGGTACAAGAAGAACCTTATGTTTCACCGCTTCTGGTCCGTGGACGACAAGCAAGTCCACACAGAGTTCAGTTCCCTGCGATCCATTGTGATGGCCAATTACGAAGAGACCATCAAGATGCCCATCAATGAGCCTGCCATGGGCAGAAAGAAGTCGCAGATTCAGGTAACAAACTTGCCCTCCCCATGCCAAGAACAGTGTCAATCAGCAAGGCAGGGGACTGGAAGTAGTTGAGGCAACATGATGTTTCCGTAGGCCTGAATTTAAATACTAGGTGTGATAGATCAAGTCCCATAATCCTAAGATTTATGGATGGGAGGGATCTTAGAGATCCCTGAGTCAAAATCTCTCATTTCACAAATGAGAAAACTGAAGTTAAAGTGGTTTAAGTAGGGCGGCTAGGTGACTCCAACCCTGGAGTCAGGAGGACCTGAGTTCAAATGTGGCCTCAGACACTTAATAATGACCTAGCTGTGTGGCCTTGGGCAAGCCACTTAACCCCATTGCCTTGCAAAAAAAAACTAAAAAAAAAGTGCTTAAAGTAGATTGGAGAAAGGATTTGAGCTCAGCTCTTCCTGATTCTGAGCTCATTGTTCTATCCACTAGCTGCCTTCAAGTCCAACCTGTTCATTTTACAGATGAGCAAACTGAGGCCCAACAAAGTTAAGTCACTTAAAGTCTTATCTATAATAATATTCAAATGGTATTATAAAGTTTTCCAAGTGCCTATGGAGTATGATCTTTCAGCCTCTCAATCTTGTGAAAGTAGCTGTTCTAGGGATTTTTGTCCCCACTTTACTGATGTACAGAGCCTGGGGTGCCCTCCCAGAGGGAAGTCCCCTCCCAGAAATGACTTCCTTATCTTTATTTGTGTACTACTTGTGGCTTTTTAAAAAATATAATTGTATATTATCTTATTATCTTCCTATTAAACTGAGAGCTCCCTGAGGAGGAGGAATTGT
Organism: Macrotis lagotis; assembly: GCF_037893015.1. Lineage (NCBI taxonomy): Eukaryota > Metazoa > Chordata > Mammalia > Peramelemorphia > Peramelidae > Macrotis > Macrotis lagotis. Next base: position 669,884,803 of record NC_133666.1, read on the forward strand.
CCTTTGCCTTTCACTCGGTTATACTTAATAAGTGTTTGTTAATTGACCAAGACTGGAAAAAGCTCAGTGACTGCCTGCCCCATGTCACTCGGGTAGCAGGCATCGGGTTTGGAATGCCAATCTAGAGCTTCCCACTGCCATGTACATTACCATGTGTCTTCTTGAGCCTCAATTTCTCATCTTTCAAATGGGGTGAAGCACACCTTGCAAGGTTGCAGCTGGGATAAGGGATAGGCTAATGGAAGCAATGTTTAGCAAGCAGAGGGGCCAATTCCTTGCAGAAGACCAAAGGCAACTTTGGTATTTACAGAGTGTGGGTTTGGGAGTCTGAGACAGTGGATAGATTGCTTAGACTAAGAGCCAAGAAAATCTGGATTTAAATTCTACATCCAACACCAGCCATGTGACCTTGAACCAGTCTCTATGCTTCGATGAGTCTCAGTTTATTCATCTCTGAACCGCATGTACTAATGTCCTTCTTGGTACTGACCTCTCACAGGGCTGCCAAAGTCAGATAATGACTGTGAAGTCCTATGTAAACCTTAAAAGTCTATGTGAATAACAGTTATTATGGGAAAGGCATTGAGATCTGCATCTGACTACAACCTAGGAAAGAAGTGTAACTAAAAAATCTCTAAAGAGATTCAATGAAACAGAGAATAGTTCCACTAGAGATTCAGTAACTGGGGGGGGGGGTCACGCCATTGTACAGGTGAGTGGAGAATAACAAAGTGAGATTCAGAGACAGCCTTCTTGGAGGAAAAGTCTCAGTTGCCTCCAGTCCAAGTTAGAGCACTGACTTTGGACCTGCCATTTTTCTTCTCTGTCCCTTTCCAGGAATATGTGGATTATTATGGTGGAGCTGGGGTGCAGCACATTGCCATGTCAACCCCCGATATCATCTCTTCGGTAAGTGGGGAGCTGACCAGTCTGGTCTCCCCCTCTAATAATCCTCCAATAGGATTGCAGAGGGAAAGCAGATGGGAATTTTCCTATGGCTTGTGGGGATGGATGAGTGGTGTAATCAAAATGGGGCAGATGGCTGGGACTCCCAGGAACATGAGGTAAGATGGGGGTTTGGGTGAGGGGAGCAGGTGTCAGAACTGGGTGTCTTCCAACATAGGAGGGAAGTTGACCCAGTTTGGTTATGGGCTGGTTCTTCTGTCCCTCCTCACTACTTCCCCTTTCCTTCCTCCACCCCCAGGGGAATATAGTGAGACCTGGAGAGGGGAGAGATAGAATCAGCTGATTTTGGGGGTGGGGAGGAGGAGTTAAAATTAGATCTAGGTTGCTTTTTGGTACAGTAGGCAACTGGATGGTTCAGTGCTTAGAGTACCAGGCCTGGGGTCGGGAAGACACTAGCTGTGTGGCCCTGGGTCTGTAATTTAACTCTACCCCAGTTTCCTCATCTGTAAAATGAACTGGAGAAAGTAAGGGTAAACTCCTCCAGTATCTTTGCCAAGAAAATCCCAATTAGAAGAGTTGGAGATGATTGTAAACAACCAAACAACATCAGACAGTGCACTGAGGCCCATGGTTCAGATTCTGATGCTGACACTTATGTGTTATTTTGGTCATTCCATCGCCGCCGCCCCCCCCCATGTCTTGGGTAAAATGGGGAAGTTGAGTTTGATGGCATCTGAGGTCTCATCCTTCTGATTCTTTGGATTTAGCCTCAGCCTCTAGGTTGTGATTATGGACTGGTGGCAAGGAAAGGCAGAGGAAGGGAAAGGTAAGGGGAGGCTAGCACTCCTAATCTCATACTCTCCCTGCCAGATTACCCATCTGAGGGCTCGGGGCATGGAGTTCCTAAGTGTCCCTTCCACCTACTACAAGCAACTTCGGGAGGGGCTCAAATCTGCCAAGATCCAAGTGAAGGAGAGCATAGACATGCTGCAGGTAAATGATTCTCTGGCCCTGTGGGCTTCTCCTTCCCTTCCCATCCTATCACCCTAGTGCAGACTTTTCTAGCTATTCCAGGCAGTGTAGAGAAGATGATAGAATCATCATGGGCAACTTACCTTCTGGGAACAATAGACTGGTCTAGGGAGAAGTTGTTATGAGGAAGAAACACTCAAAAGATCACAAGGGGAAGCAGTTTGGTGGTGCAGTGGATAGAGTACCATCCCTGGAGTCAGGAGGACCTGAGTTCAAATTTACCCTCAGACACTTAATAATTGCCTAGTTGTGTGACTTTGGGCAAGTCACTTAACCCCATTACCTAAAATTAAAAGTAAAAAAAAATGATCACAAGGGGAAAGGCAATTTTTCCTGAGAAGAGACTACCCTGGAGGTCAACATAAGGAAGGGAAAGAAACTTTTCCAAGAATAAAGCATAGTAAAAAGAATGAGAAACGTGGGAGTTAAGATGATTTGCAGTTCAAATCCCAGTTCTGGCACTAGCTAGTTGAGTGACCTTGGGCAAGTCATGTCAAGCTCTCTGGGTCTCAGTTTCCTAATCTGTAAAATGAGGGGATTAGATTTATGGCCTGTAAACTAGGTTTCAGCAATCAACATTTACATTACTTCGGGCAGAGTACCCACAGGGTAAAGGTATATGAACAAAGGGAGAGGATGGATGGGAGGAAGGAAGGTTGAAGGAAGGAAGGAAGGAGGAAGGGAAGGAGGGAGGGAAGAAGGAAGGGAAGAGCTTCATTGCCCAACTGGAACTGGCTAGTTACTATCTATAAAGAACACGAGTTCATCTTATGTTTTGTGTTGCTGTTTTCCTATTCAATTCTAATGCACATTCTAACAGGGGAAAAAAATGGAGGAGGAAAAAAAGCATTATTGTGTATCCATGGTTTTCTGGGAAAGTTGCTCTTTCAGAAGCTGTTTTACAAGTCTTGGAAATAAATCTTTATTTAACAAAAAAGTTCACCTTGTCCAACCTCCTCATCTCATGGAAAGGGAAATAGAGCCCGGCAGATGTACAAAGTGAAGAGTTCATTGCTCCTTCAGTTATGTTCTAAGATGTTATGGCTTCACACTCAGGTCAGGGTCACTAACCAGTCTCGAGAGGATCATGGACTCAGCCCATTTTCCAGAGAAGGGACTCATCTTTGTTAAAACTCTCTATAATCGGAGAGGGGATTTTCTAGGAACAGGTGTCTGCGGCTCAGGAAACAAGATTCAGGTGGTGGTTACTGCCTTGAACAGAAGGCCAGAAAGCCTGGATTTGGCCTCCAGGGAGATCGCTCAGTCCATTCCATTGCTCTGAGAGCATCACCCCTTTCCCCACTCCACTTGGAGAGGGGTCTTCCCATCATTCCTTCTGTCTCATATTTTCCTATCTGTCCGGGGCAGGAATTGAAAATCCTGGTAGATTATGATGAGAAAGGATACTTGCTACAGATTTTCACCAAGCCCATTCAGGATCGGCCCACTGTCTTCCTGGAAGTGATCCAGCGTCATAACCACCAGGTGATCCAGAGGAGGGAATCGAGGGGCTGGGAGGAGAGGATAGAGTCCATACCATTTCGGCAAAAGGAGAGGGAGGGAAATGAACTAGCTCATATCTGGGGGAGGGGGGGTCAATTTTGACCCTGGATCCCTAAGCTGACTCTCCTCTTCTTTCTTTCTCATCCCTTCCCCTCCCTAAAGGGTTTTGGTGCTGGCAACTTCAACTCACTCTTTAAGGCCTTTGAGGAGGAGCAGAATATTCGGGGCAACCTCACAGACCTGGCTTTCAACGGTTTGGGTTTTGCCATGTAGGATGGGGTTGCTGTGACTCCTGCTCCTGGCCTAGACTAAGGGCTTAATGATTAAGCCCCTAGTTAATGGATTCCTGCCAATGGGCACCCCTTCACTGCCAAGCAGGTTGGATGGCACCTTGTTGGGGCAGCCCAGGACCCGGGCAGTGTCAAGGTCAGCCAGGGGCTAAGGGAAGCAATAAAGAACATTAGAGTGTGGCTGTGGAAAACTGAGTCTGGATTTTGTGTCGCTGTCCAAAGTATCTCCCTCACCCTACGTGGCCTGGCTTGCCAGCCTTGGGAAGTGGTGTGGGTGGGCAAAGGAAATCACTCTCCGCGCTGGAACTCAAGGGGTGGCTGTGTAGGGGCGCCAGGGAACCACTAGAGGTCAGCCTCGGACAAGGCAGCCAGGACTCCAGGAGGTCAGAGGGAGATTTAGGGAAAGTGGATGGGGACCTAGGTGAGGGAGGGGCAGAGGAACCCGACATCCACCCAGAGCAACACCCTAAGGTGCTCCCACCCTGGAGGAACTGTCCGAGGAGGCCAGAAACTCCCTTTCTCACCCACATCCGGCCTAATTAAAACCACAGATCCCTAGGACTTCAGACACTGGAGTTAGAAGTAGGGCAATGCTAGTAAATGTTTAACAAACAGCTCTCTTGCACAAAATAGACAAAACACGTTTTAAAATCTCTTTTGCAATATGACCATTTTCCCCATCCCTTTCTTAAGGCTAAAAGAGCAGAAAACAAACAAACAATGGAGCCTCAATGAGGAGTGAAACCTGTTTCCTATCTGAAAATACTCATACCAAAAATTAAATTGGAACTGGAGGTGGGGCCTTGCTAGTAAATGTTTAACACCCAGTTCTTTTGCACAAAATAGACAAAGCACAGTTAAAATCGAGTTGTCAATATGAACATTTGCTCCATCACTTTTTTTTTTTACGTTTTTGCAAGGCAAACGGGGTTAAGTGGCTTGCCCAAGGTCACACAGCTAGGTAATTATTAAGTGTCTGACACGGGATTTGAACCCAGGTATTCCTGACTCTAGGGCCGGTGCTCTATCCACTACGCCACCTAGCTGCCCCTGCTCCATCACTTTCTTAAGACTAAGGGATCAAAAAACTAAAAGCCCTCAAAAAACAAAACATGGAGCCTCAATGCAGAGTGTTGCCAATTTCCTGCATGTATAGACTCACACCAAAAACTAAAGAACATGTCTATCAGATCCAGAGACTGTCAGCGCAGGACAGGTCTTAGAACAGAATGTTAGAACCACACCCAGCCTGAATTTATATTCACAGATCCATAGGACTATAGACAAATTGAGTCCACAAAAATTGGAGCTAGAGGTGGGGTTTTGCCAATAAATGTTTAACAACCAGCTTTCTAGCACAAAATAGACAAGGCACATCTTAAAATGTCATTTGCAGTATTAACATTTTTTCCATCACGTTTTTAAGACCAGACATCAAAAACAAAAACAAAAACAATGGAGCCCCAATATGAAGTGTTGTCTATTTCCTCCATGTAAATATTTGCCGAAAATGAAAGATCATTTCCATCAGATTCAGAGAATATCAGAGCAGGAGGGACCTTAGAATATAGAATATCTGGGGCAGCCAGGTGGTGCAGTGGATAGAGCACTGGCCCTGGAGTCAGGAGTACCTGAGTTCAAATCCCGCCTCAGATACTTCATAATGACCTAGCAGTGTGGCCTTGGACAAGCCACTTAACCCCATTGCCTTGCAAAAAAAAAAAAAGAATATAGAATATCAGAGTTGAGAGGGAGGGGGCAGAGTTTAAATAAAAAAATGTCAGATTTGGAATGAAATGGAATGACTACCTTGTTCCAACTCCTTTTCAAGATAAGGTCCTTTGACTCTGACTCCAGTGCTCTCCCCTAGTTATACCAGGATCCCTACTTCTCCTCTCTGAGCTTCAGTTGCCCCAAGTGTAAAAGGAGGGATGTGACAAGTCCTGGGGTCTCTGGTGGTTCTGTGATTCTAGAATGTCAGGTGGCAGAGCCAGGTGGAGATTCCCCCTCCCATCCAATGGCCAGGACGCTTTATAAGGAAATGATTCATTGAGTTGGAAGCCCTCCAAGTACTTAGAAAGAAGAGCCGACACAAATATTGCACTTTTAAAAGTTTACATGAATGATCAGTTGAAAAGCATTTATTGAAGTATCTACTTTCTGCCACACACTGGGCTCTGGTCCTAGGGATACCAAGAGAAAAGGGAAAGGAACCCTTTCCCTGCCCATGGAGCTTGCAGTCTAATAAAGCTCCCCTCTCTAGGGCACACAGAAATGAGTGTTTGGGCGAGGGGCAAAATCCTGGCAGCATTGGCAAGAATGCATGTAGAGGGAAGCACCTATGTAGATCACTGTAAATCCATGAGGTATTACATGGACCTGGAGAGGCTAAGTCATTTGCCCATATTCCAGTACCATTTCTTGCATCCTCTGGTCTGTAGAGCCTCCCAGCTGACATCCCCTGTTTTTTTTTTATTAATATTATTTTTTTTTGCAAGGCAGTAGCTTGCCCAAGATCACACAGCTAGGTAATTATTGAGTGTCTGAGACCATATTTGAACTCAGGTACTTCTGACTTCAGGACCAGTGCTCTATCCACTGGGCCACCTAGCCGCTCCCCACATCCCCTGTTCTAATGCCCCCCCACATCCCCTGTTCTGAGACCCCTCCCAGCTCTGACATCCCCTCTTCAAAGGCCCCTTCCAGCTGACATCCCCTTTCTAAGACCTTTCCCAACTCTGACATCCCCTGTTGTTTGTCCCAACTCTGACATCCTCTTCTGAGATTTCTCCCAGCTCTGACATCCCCTGTTCTAAGGTCCCTCTCAGTTCTGACTTTCCAGCAATCTTTTTTTTTTTTTCATTTAACAAGCCCTCCCTTTCCCTGCACTTCTCTGCTCAGGATGGCTTCTCTATAAGTGTCAGAAGGAACAGCTATGCATTGACAGTAACAATTTCCTCTCTGAGGAGTTCCTTATGCCAGAGAAACCACTTCTCTTGACTGTATAACTTTCCCCTAAGGTTCTCAGCATCCTCTTATTGTCTGTCACCTTTGCCCAGATTTCTTGACTTGGGTCAATTATTTGAAACCAGTTTCAGAATGTACCAACCCAACCCCCAAACTCAAACTTCAAATAGCACGTGATCTCCTCAGCATGATCCTCAGATACTTCCTTCTGGCTTCAGGTTTTAATGAAGTTCCCCACTCACAACACACACGGACTTCCCCCAAATCTAATCTCAACTAAGCTACCCACTGAGAAAGACTGCTTCTACCAGATTAAATGGTGCACTGGATAGAGCATAGGTCATGGAATCGAGAGTTCAAATCCAGCCTTAGACAATTGATGCATTCTAGTTATGTGACCTTGGGCAAGTCACTTCACCCTGCCTCCCTCGTACCCAGGGCCATATGTAGTCCATCTAATTCTCTGGCCACTGGACCCAGATGGCTCTGAAGGAGAAAATGAGACCGATGACTTAGTATAGCATCCCCTCACCCAAATCCAGTTCATGGGCTGGTCATGTTATCACTTTCTTGATTTCATGGTCTTTTTTTGAGAATGAAGGTTAAGCAACAATAATAGTGCAGTAGATAAGAGTGCTAGGCTTGGATCCCGGGAGATCTGAGTTCAAATTTGACCTTATTAACCAAGTGATCCTGGATAGGTCATTTAACCTCTCTCAGCCTCACTTCCTCTTCTGTAAAAAAGAGGGATAAAGTACTATGCAGACTAGAGTGATGTCATTATTATCGTTCTCTATTAACAGCAAAAGTTAGAATTACAAGGCCTTCATAGGGGAGAGATTTGTGTGCAGGCCACCGTTCAGGTCCACTAACAAGTATCTAGACAATTGGCAGGACCCTCCTTGCCCCCTGAATGTTTTCCTTGCTACAGAATAAAATGGTCATAGGATTTCAAGGGGGGAAAGGACCTTAAAGGTCATCCAAGGCAATTTTCTGATTTTTATACAAGGATAATCTTGAGGCCTAGGGTAGAAGTGACTTTCCTTCTGAAAAAAAATTGACATCTGTTTTATATGTCACTTTAGTTCCATGTCTTCCTTCTCTCCTATCATCAAATGAAAGATTTAGAGAGGGAAGAGACCAGAGGGGTCATCTAATCCAACCCTCATTTTACTGATGAGGAAACTGAGATTATATGACTTGCCCAAGGGAGGCCATATAGGTAGTAAGCATCAGAAAATAGGAGAAAGAGCACTTTAGCAAAACTGCTTGATGTAGCAACTGAGTCTGATCTTAAAGTCAGTGTTCCAAATTCCAGCCCCCAATGTCTGGAGGTACATTGTCATAGTGAAGAGCTAGTCCTAAAGTAACTATAGACAAGCGTATGATGGTATGTGTTTAACAACCGATTCTCTGGGAAAATATATACATAAGGTACTTTTCAGTTTAAATTGCATTCTGAACATTTTCTCTCTCTTTTTTTAATTTCAACAAAATAAATCAAATCTTGATTTGTAACTTTTACTGATACCGGATGAGTCAATTCTCTTGTTGAAGATTTACCAATCAGTTCTCCCAGATTATTATTGATCCCAACTATATGTAGCAAATAATAGGATTGGAATTTCAACTCAGGTCCCCATGCTCCAATCTGTTCTGTTTTCTCAGGAAGCATCGACGGTACTACCAAGTCACGTCTTCATAACCTGGATGGTGAAATGTGTTTCCTCTCTCTCAGGAGAGGTGGTGGATTGGAGCTGGGGAATAGGACATATATTGTTAGACATTACCAAAGTGCTGATTTGTTTGACTTGAATGGCCTTATTTACTACAAGTAGTGAGGGGGAAGTCAGTGTAAAGGCAGCATTAATTATTTCTTTTTAAAGAACCACGGAAAATGGTAGATGATAATGACCATTGCAGTATGAGTCCATCAAGAATCCATGGAAAGACCTCCCAACTCCTAGATCCTATTATTCCCCATTCTGTCTTGGTAGGTCGCAGTGACCTCTATAGGTTTGTTGGGAATCATTAAGCTTTCATTCCAGTTCTAAAAGGATAGGAACCTTGGCAAACATTGATGTGTGTTTCCTCAGATTTAGAATCCTGTTGGTATTGCTTTAAACTTGTATGAAAATAGGAGTGGCCACAGGCAAAACTCTAGGGGGCTGGCGGGGCTCCATGGGGTTCCTTTAAATAGCTTTGAGCTTTGAACTCAAAGAAAATTTGACTTAGAAAAATTCCCTAGCAGTGGGGTGGGAAGGTGGGCTGGGAAAGACTAAAGCATTCTGGCAAAATCCATTTTCTGGCCCGGGGAGATTCAATGATTCCCAGATATCTGGGTTCTATTCTCTCTAAGAGGCTGTCAGTCAATAAACATTTATTAAACCCTTACTGTATGGTAGGCACTGAGTATGCAAAGGCAGGCAAAAATAGTCCTTGTCTTCAAGTAGCTCATAATCTAATAAGGGAGCCACACAAATAATTAGGTACTAATTAAAACAATAAAAATAATAATTCAGTACTAATTAATGTATGTATAATATACAGAGGAGTTGGAAGATAATAGAGAAGAGTTGGGAAAACCAGCCACTTACTAGAATTCAAGTTTAACCCCAGCTATTCTGTGCTTAGAAGGAGCCTGTAGGAATAATTCAGTCTAGCCCCAAGCCTCTACCAAGTCCTATTCTGAGCAGAGGTAATCTTTTATTTTAAAAAACCATAATCAAAACAATAAAACCCCCCCAAAAGATAAGGATTCTATCGATGCCCTAGCAACCACACTCAGAGGCTGACTCCTGTCAGTCTCCCCCAGTATAGAAATGCATACCCATCTTCTTCCTCTGAAGATGGGTAGCTAAGTGGTGAAGTACGTAGAGCACCTGCCCTGAAGTAAGGAGAACCTGAGATCAAATCCAATCTCAGACATTTACTAGCTGTGTGACCTTGGGCAACTCACTTAACCCTGATTGCCTCACATCTAGAACTATCATCCTTTTCCCTATAAAAAAAAAAAGGGACTTAGCACAACCTTGCCTTATTCAAATCCAATTAACATGCTTGTCATCACACCACCTCCCTAATGTCATGGTCTTCTAGAACAAAGGAAAAAACATTATCTTCATCATCACCATCATCAGAGCAAGAAGAGCATGGACTTCCTTCTCAGGATGCTGGAAGCTTCCTTTTGGGTCAAAGAATCGAGTTCTAATCCAATCTATTTACTGTGTAAGATTAGAACTAGTCACTTACATTCTAGGCTTCTCTTTGTCTCTAAAAGGAGGGTATTCAAACCACAAATGATTTTGTCAAGTGTCTTCTCTGAGCACATTCATGATCTTATCATTCCCCCTGCTTAAGAAACTTCAGCACCTATTCCCAGAGACAAAATTCAACCTCTCCTGTTCGGCTTTTGTCATCTGACTGCAGTCAACCTTTCCAAGGTTATTTACTCATTAATACTCTCCTTCATGCACTGTACATTCCTCAGACTAGCCAACTGCTTCCAGTGTGTAATTCTGTCTTCCACAGCTGGAATGCACTCCTTCCTCATTTCCCCCATCTTGAAATCACTCCCCTCATTTCCTTTTAAAAAAGTCCTTTCCTGGAGTCTGGAAGACCTGAGGTCAAATACAGCCAGACACTTCGTAGCTGTATGTCCTTGGACAAGTCATTTTACCCTGGTTTCCTCAGTTTCTTCATCTATAAAATGAACTGGAGAAGGAAATGACAAACCTTTATCTTTACCAAGAAAACCAAAAATGGGGTCGAAAAGAGTCAGATACAATTGAAGTGACTGATCATCCTTTAAAGTAATTATAAATTAGCATAATTCTATAGCTATCTGATACCTTCATTTTGCAGATGAGAAAACTGAAGAGTTGAAATTTCTTGGTTAAAGTCACACATCTATCTAATAGCAGGACAAGGATTTAAACTAATGTCTTCCGCCTCTAGATCTAAGATAATTTCTACTACCCAATGATGCCCCTTCCTGCCCCCTCAACATCCCCATGACCTTAGCTTAACAGTGGCTGGCATGCAGTAGGCATCTAATAAATGCTATTTGACTTTGTCTTTATTAATTAGGATCAGAGATGTGGACCGGGAAGGGACATTAGAGGTCAAGTTCAATTCCCTCATTTTACAAATGAGAAAACAATTTTGCCCAAGGTCACAAGTCTATAGGATTATGATTTGAACCCAGGTCCTTCCTGAGTCTTCCAGTATTACTCTAGAGAATTCTCTTTACAGTCCTTTGCCATAATGTACCATAAGGGAGTTATGACAGGTATGTTATTTTTTTGTTTCTGATGTACTATGATTAGCCCTTTCCACTTGGATAGTTCTTAATAGGTAGGACAATTTCCCCTCCATGTTCTGGTCTCCTGGACCAATAGTGAATCCTTCACTTACATGGCTGTCTTTCCATTGGAAATGGCTTTCACCCAGCCCTCAATGGGGGTTTCTGATGCTACATATTATAAGTTCTTTGTGTCTCATCTTTTCTTCAGTTGTCTTCACCCTCCTCTGACTTTCCTCCAGCTCAGGGGTCCTTAGATATCTCAGGATATCTTTGCCAAAAAACCTCAAAAGATTAAGGGGCAACTAGGTGCTATAGTAGATAGAACACCAGCCCTGGAATGAATAAGACCTAAGTTCACATAAGGTCTCAGATACTAGCTGTGAGACCTTAGGCAAGTCACTTAACCCTAATTACATCAAAACCTAAACCAAACCATGACCAAACTCTGAAGAGTTTTTGTTTATATGAGTTAGCTATCTACCAATATTTACCAAATTAGAAATTAAAATTGTCTTATCAAGTTTTTTTTTTTGATCTCATGAACCCCTGAAAAGGTCTTAAGAGACCACACCTGAACTGGCATTATAAGCTTGTCTAAAATGTGGTACTCAGCCAGAATCATGCGTATTTCCAATGTTTTGAACACCACACTACTCTTAAAACAGCTAAAAGTGCTTTTGTTCCTGGCTCTGCCATATCATATTGCTGATTCATCTTAGGCTCTACTGCACCCATCTAGCTCACCTTACACCCTCCATTCATCTTCCATACAGCTGCCCCATTGACATTCCTGAAAGAGATCTAATCATGTCCTTCTCCTGCTCAAGAAGGTTCAGTGACTCCCAATTATTTCTAAGATAAAATATAAACTCTATTTGGTATTTAAAACCCTGGAGGCAGTGGATTTCTTTGAGGTTTACCACACTAGCACAAAGGCCTAGGTAGTGTAACAGTGGAGTCAGTAAAGACCCAAATTTAAATCCTGCCTCAACTACGCAAACCATTGCTCTCCACACCTCCGTTTATCAATCAATAAGATGATAATAATAATAGTATAATCTCATGAGGTTGTTGAGAGAACAAACACAATCATGTCAGCAAAATGCTCCATAAACAGCAGCTATTCACATGCATATCGCAGTCACACTGACCCAGTCCATGACTGGTGACCTTGGATCTCGGTGTGCCCCACTTCGGAGTTGGCCCCTGTTGTCCTATTTCCCACAGAAGTCCTTGATTCTCATTCGCTGGCCCCCTGGGAAGCCACTTTCTATCTATTTGATGTGTTAACTCCCCACACACAGGTTGTTTCTCTCCCTCTCCAACAGAAAGTTCTTTAAGGCAATCGCCAATTAGCAGGCGCTAGTAACTGAATTGAGCCTTTGATCCATTAAGACCTCCAGATCTTTTTCTTTTGGGGGGGAGGGGGAAAGAAAATGTAATCTAATCTCGTTCTGTACCTGTGAATCCAGACATAAGATTGACTTTTGGCCCTATTTCGTCTTAGTTCTGTCCTCTTTTTAGCCAATCTAATTGTTCCTGACCACTCAACTCTTCCCCTTCCACTTGAAAAAGGTCTACTTCCTTGTGGACTCCTGTGGGCCCCTAGGGAGCCCTTACCCCACCCTTAGCCTCTTCTCAGGGCAGGGATGTCCCCCTTCCAGAGGCTGGACTGAAGAAAGCCAAAGAGGCCAGATTTCTGTAAGAAAAGTCAGTATATTTAGGGTTTGCTTTATAAAAGTTACTATAATACAATGGTACATAGTATTGAATTCACAAAAATATGAACAATTATTTACAGCAAGATGCACCCACAACAGAAACATTTCTCTTCAAAAACAGGTGACGTACAGAGGGCGGGGTCTAGATGCACAAAATGGCCCAAAAATTCAATTGCCTTTTTTTTTTTTTTGGTAAAGGGGCGGGGGAAAAACAAACTGAAAAGAAAACCTAGAGGCAGAAATCTTCAAAGCAAAGAATTTGTCAATTCAAACTAAAAAATGACTGCATTTTCTTAAGTTATTGCAAACCATTTCCTTGCCTCCTCGATGGAGGGGGCCCCTTCTATGCTCTCACTCTTGGAACCAACTTGATGAAGGGGGAGTGAGGGATTTGGGGGAGGGGGTCCCATCCAAACCACCTTATGCCCCCCCCTTCTCCCTTAGTGCTTGCCCCAATGTAAAGTTTGGGAGAGAACAAACCATCTCTTGGGGGAGTTGAGGGGAGGGGATCCAGAACTTGGTTAAATAGACCCTTCTCCATATACTGTACATGTCTTCCTTCTGTGAAATAAATATATATATTCTTTTTTTTCTCTCTTGCACATTTAAATTGGCAGACAAGGCCTGAACCCAAAACAGAAAGGAAAGGCCTTAAGCCTGGCCCTAAGTTTTCCCTTCCATTTTGAAGCTGCTAATTTTGTCTAATTGGACACGCACTCACACACACATACATACATCAGAGCACGCACACAAAAAGAACCAAAAAAAAAAATCCAAACAAAACAACAAAAAAATCCCAAACCCCCAAACAAAACCAAACCCCAGTTCTTTTGTACAGAATTTACACAGTAAGAAGCTTGACACAAGCCGAGAGAGAGATGCTAGCGGCTCCTCGCGTGAGCTGGGGCTTCAGCAGGCGGCTCGGAGGGAAAGCTGTCATCTTGCTAAAAACGAGTCCAAATTATAATAAGTTCTTTTTTTTCATAAAGTATTTACAAGCTCACTTTTTTTTCCCTGTTGTTGGGTTTATCGGGGCTTCCCCCCCCTAAGTACAAAGAAATCCTCAAAAAAATTTTTTTCCATGTGTTTCTACAAGAAACAATGTTCCCAAGAGAAGGTCATCCCAGTGGCCTATGTACAGATGATGCGTTGATTTTGAACTCCAAAATGCTTGTGGCTTTTTTTCATGTTTCCTTTTTAGTCTTTTCTGTTCTATACACAAAAAAGCATTGAAATGAATCCTGAAAGTTTTGGGGTGGAGGGGATGGGCCACACCTACTGAAAGCTACTGGAGACTTCTGTCCAACATTAAAAAATCATTTTCTTTTTCCTTCCTCACGGGAGAAAATGATACTGTTTGCATTTTTTTCCAATATAAATATCTTCAAGATGGGCTTCCTGTCCCTCCCTGGTCCACCCCGGGGATCCTAGATAGAGACAGGGAAATGGACAGGTTGGCCCTAGGTAGGACAGACACACAGACGGACGGACAAATGGATGGACAAAGTGAAGTGAAGGAAGCCCAATGGTGTCCCCGGGCCCAGGGATCCCAGCAGAGCAGATGAAAGTTTGGTGGTGTGTCTTCTTAAAGAGACACACCTATTGTAAGAGACAACCCGTAATGGTGGAGAAAGGAAGAAGAGCTATGGGAGAAGGTTAGAGGGTAGGAAGCACATTTGCCTTGAGAAGGAGCCTTCGGGTCTCTTCTCCCCTGGGTTTCCACCATTATCTCCCAGGGAAGGATTCAGTCTGGATGAGCCCGATCCCCTTCCCTAGGCTCTTGGGGAATAAATGACACAGCACCTACAGGGCCCTGCCCTGGCTGCTGGCTATAGGGGGGCAGGCTGGTGGCATGGGGGAGGGCATGGTTTCCTTTAGAAGGTCCACTGCCTCACCCTGACCACTCTGTCTCACCCCCTTCTTGCTGGCATCTGAATGAGAAAGTAAACATTTTAGAGATCCAGACATGCCCCTTCCTAGCTCCCATGAGTGGCCAAGGGATAGGAGGTGGAGGCAAGGGCAAAGAACGTGGTCTGAGAAGATGAACCCTTGAGAAGCCAGGCTCCCTCATGCCCAGCTGTCTGATTTCCCAACATATACATAGCACCTGCCCAGCTCCCCAGCACCAGGGAAGGAAGACGAGAGAGAGAGAGAGAGAGAGAGAGAGAGAGAGAGAGAGAGAGAGAGAGAGAGAGAGAGAGAGAGAGAGAGAGAAAGAGAGAGAGAGAGTGTCAAGCAGACCAGTGCCTCCCCACCCCCACATGAACAGCTGCAGGTCCCTAGCTCAGGCCTTGTGAGGGAGGGGAAGATTGAGTGGGCACTGAAGGCCATCCCAACTGATGGAGGAACTAGGGCAGGTAAGAGAAAGGAAAAGACAAGAGGGTGGGGAGTGGGGCAGGAGACAAACCATTGGCTTTCAGTATTTCCCTGCTCCCCAAGACTGAGGCAGAGAATGTCCAGGGTCCTGAGGAGCCAAGGGTTGCAAGGTCCTACTTGGCCAGGGTCCTTCCCCTACAGAGACTTCATCCTAGCCAATCCTTGGGTGATGCCCAGAGGAACAGTTGGGGAAAGAAGAGAATGGACAGCCTTGCCCCTCCTCCTGATCCCTCCTCTGGCATTCCAAGGTTAACAATGTTAGAGTCAAAGTGTAGGTTAGGGTCTTAAGAAAACTGAGTATGGGAAGGGTCAGGGAGAAGAAAGGGCTCCCAAAATATACTGAGGGCTAGGAAGCCATCAACCATTGCCTTGGCACCCAGGCCTCCCCCAAAAGCCCTGTTCTTCCTCCTCCAAATTCTGTGCCCTTATTTCTCTTCCAAAAAACATAATATTTCTCCCTCCATCTCTGGCTCCACATTTGAATGGTGAAAAATGTCTTTTTGTCCTTGTTTTTTGAGGAAGAGGAAAAAATGTAGCAGCATTTGTGGGAGAGGGGATATATTTGCGTGACTTTTAAAAAATCATTAAAAATAATAATTAAAAAATCAGAGAGGGAGGGAGCATCTTTTCCCACAAGCAGGAGGAGGAAAAGGAGGAAGGGAGGAGGTAGAGAGGATTCAGGAGGGTGGGGTAGTGTTGGGGGAACCCAGAGCTGGGCCTGGGGAGAGAGGGACAGCACCTGAGGGTGGGCTGGGGAGAGCTGGGCGTTTCGGAGCCTGTGGCCAAAGCAACTGGCTGGTCTGGGCTGGGCTGGTGGGGGGGGGGGGGGGTCTTCCTTTGTTTCCCTTTCTTTTTCTTTTCTTTTTTTTTTTGGCAAAGCAGACCCAGCTCCCTGGCATGCTAGTTTAGAGTCCCCCGGCAGTTCTCAGAGCCACACAGACAGGGGATCTTGACGTCCTCAATGGGGAATTTATAATCATAGGTGATTTCTTCGTTGACGTTGATATGTTGTTTGGAGTAGATGACAATCTTCTTCTGGGACTCCACAGTGATGACCTTGGCATAGCAGTTTGGCTGTGGGGATGGAGAGGCCCAGTGAGGCCAGGGACCCTGGAAGGGACCTCAGGGCCACCCAAGACCAACCCACTCATTTTACTGATGAGAAACTGAGGCTCAGAAAGGTATGCTTAGGGTCACCCAAGAATCAAAAGGGGGATGATTTGAATGTGGGTCTCTGACTCAAGAACTATTGCCCTTTTCACTACCCTATCATGCTCAGAGTTTGGGGGTTAGGGGGCAGCTAGGTGGTGCAGTGGATAGAGTACCGGCCCTGGAGTCAGGAGGATCTGACCTAAGACACTTAATCATTACCTGGCTGTGTGGCCTTGGGCAAGTCACTTAACCACACTGCCTTGCAAAAACCAAAACAAAACAAAAAGTGGGGGGTGGTTTCAGTTCTTACCTAAGAATGACTTAGGCTGTTTGAGGAATTCCCAAGTTCTTCTGGATCTGCTTAGAGAGGAAGTCCATCCCCCTAACTCCCAGCTTAATTCTGCTCTAAAATCTTGTATGATGGGGAGGGGGAGGGTTACATCCTTTGGTAGGAGGCATGGAGAGGGTGAGGGGATGATGAATGGGATGACCTCTGATCCTAGCCACTTACATTACAGCTGTGGTTGATGAACCTGGCAAAGTTGCCACACTTTGTTGCATCAATGATTGTGTCGTGGTCAACCCGAAACATGTAGCTGCTCCCGATACCCTCATCTTCATAACGCTTCTCCCGCATGTCTGCAATGACCTGTGGGGGGCGGGGTGGAGAGAAGGGAAGGAGAGTACCCAGTCTCAATTTCCCTGTCTGTCACATGGGGAAGGAGAGGTAGCCAACCCCTAGAAGCCACCCTGATTCGTCTACTCCTCCCCATGGGGAGTATTGGGTCCCAGTAGCCTATGGGATCCTACCTGCCGGATGTTCTGCCCCACATACTCAATGACCATTTCATCAGCAGCAATGGGTTCCATGGCGAAAAGGCCCCAATCGTGGATGTGACTCTTACAGAATTTCAGTTTCTTCTTCCGGAACTGAGCAGAAGAGTAGAAGCAGGGTCATTTAAGATAAGGAGAACACAAGATCCTTGAGGGGAAGGATGATTTCCTTTTTTTGTCTTACTCCCTGTCTATCCAGGTGACAAAAACTCATTGAATATCAGAAGTTAAGAGCTGGTGGTACAGTGGAGAGAGCACTGGCCCGGGAGTCAGGAGGACCTGAGTTCAAATGCGACTTCAGATACTTGGACATTTACTAGTTGCATGACCTTGGGCAAGTCACTTAAGCCCATTGTCCCACAAAAACCAAAAAATAAAAAATAAACAGTTAAAAATTGATCAGGAATTGTGGGGTAACTGGTCTCAACATGCTCAATTTTCAAATAAGGAAACTGAGGATGGGAGAACCATTTATAGAATATAGCAACAATACTTCACATGTATTTGGTGTAGCTGCTGAGAGAAGGTAGGTGACAGTGTTTACAGTGCTAGAAGGCCATAGTTTAAATCCGGCCTCAAGACTCTCTCAAGCCAAGGTGTAACTTGCAGGCAAGTACATTTAATCTCATCAATAAAATAGAGATAATCCAAGTATGTCTCTCAGAGGATTGGTGGGAGTCTAAAACAAGATAATAAATATACAGTTCTTTGCAAAGCTCTATATGAATGCGTATTAGTGGCACTTAAGGTTTACCCTTTGCAGAAAGGGGATCTGAGTTGGATTATCCTCATTTTACAGATAACAAAGCTGAGGTTCAGAGAGTTGAACAGTCTGGAGCTAGGATTTTGAACTCAAAAATCCCTCAATCTTCTCATTAGAGAAAGAAGTTTCTTCTATGTCGGTGATTATATGATGGTTGTGTATTCATTCAGCTATGGACCGACTCTTTGTGACCCAGAGGACTATGGCACGCCAGTACAGACCATGGTGTTTTCTTGGCAGAGATACTGGAGTAGTTTTGCCATTTCCTTCTCCAGCTCTTTTTACAGATGAAGAAACTGAGGTAAACAGGGAGAAACGACTTGCCCAGGGTCAACTTGGCTAGGGAGTGTCTGAGGCCAGATTTAAACTCGGGTCTTCCTGACTCTAGACCTAGAGCTCTATCTACTGAGTCATCTGTCTGTCTCCGCTGATTATACAGGATCATGAAATGTAAGCTGGGCAAGAACCAGGGATCCCCTAAGTGCAGACACACTTCATTTGAGTGAGAGCCAAGAGAACTTTGCCCAAATTCACACAAGTGAAGGTTCATCCCCTCATCTTGCCACTTCTACCATACTAGACCATACAACACAAATGCCATGGTTCTGGCCAAAGAAATTAAAGAAATCTGGCTTTAATTTCCATCCTATAACTCTGTCTGCTTCTTTATAAAGGAAAGAGGCTTAGCCTCTCAACTCCTCCAGTCAACTGGGCTACCATAAAGGGACCACAGTCCCCAAAACAGCCTCCTTGGTGTCTCTGCCTTACCATTATATGATTTCCTATCATCATTTTTATAACTGTCTCATCTCAGACCAGATACCTAGACTGGCTGGCCCTAGGGGCATGGGGAGGGGGGGAGGTGTGTTAAGGGATTAGCCTAAATATTCCACAATCTGGCTCCCTCCATCCTTCCAATGGCCACTAGCCTGAGAGCCGCAGGCCTCTGCCCAGGTTGTGCTCCCTTATCAATGCCTCCTTCAAAGCTTAACACATGCCCTCCTCCTACCAAAGCCTTTTTGGATCCCTCTTCCCCTGTTCTCTGTAAATAATTTCACCAATTCACTTGCTTTAGAGGTGGTATTCCCTCATAGACAATATTTTGTATTTCTTGGTATAGACATTGCATCTCCTCTCAACGTGTCATATTCTGCCCCCACCCATAGGACCTAATAAGCTCCCCAAGATCTGGGCCCCTTTCATTCTTGTCTTTGAATCTCCCATGCTTGACACATGGGAGGAGCTGAATAAGCTTCAGCAAGATTGGTACCAGGACAACTGAGGAATAGGTCTCCAGAACCCTGGATGGGCAAGGGTAGATTATTATCAATGGCAGCCAGATGGCCCAGTGGATAGAACTCTGGGCCAGGAGTCTGGAAGATGCCTCTTCCTGAGTTCAAATCTGTACTCAGACACTTACTGGCTATGTGACCCTGGGCAAGTCACCTCACCTACTTGCCTCAGTTTCCTCCTCTGTAAAATGAGTTGGAGAAGAAAACAGGAAAGCACTTTCAAGAAAACCTCAGGTCAGGTGTCATGTAGAGTCAGACATGACCAAAATGACTGAATGACAAGTAGGGATAAAACAATGAATAGAGGCCACTGTCTGAGTGGCATTTGGGGTGGGGGGGGGGGGGTGGGGAGTTTATAACATATATAAGACTGAAATTTCTGAGAAAAGGTGAACAGGGCCTACGATCAGTGAGCTCACTGTCAGAGGGAACTACCGAGGCAGGCTGGCATTTTCTCTGCAACTTATCATCTTCAGAAAGTTCCTGAGAATTCTAAAGTTACATGACTTGTCCAGGGTCACACAATGCATGAGACAGAGAAAGGACTTGTATCCAGGTTTTCTGGCCTCAAACCTACCACACCACAATGATTCTGAGAGAAAAGGAAATTTTAGTTAAGTGGTGTGTCATCAAAGCCATACATGGGCAGTATTTGGCTAAATCAAAGTTTCCTCTACGACGCTGACCCTGAAGCTGTAGCCAAGGGAAGAGACTAGGATTCACCAATGTGGTATATTTATAGGAGACTAAAGATGGAACTGAAAATAACCTCTGAGGTCATCTGGGCCACCCCCCTGCCCCAAGCCAGGAGTTCTGCCTAGAAGCCAGTGACTTGTCCAAGGTCACAAAATGGGGCCTGAAATGTAGCTCCCTGGATCCTAGCAGAGCCCTTGCTGTGACTGCTGGGAATTGATCTCATAGTAGTTTTGGAAGCAACTTAGAAGACTTGACAAACTACTAAAATTCCTACAGTAAAGATATACCTCATACAGTTAATGGCAAACAGCAGCAAGGTTGCTAGGCTTAAGGTTTCAGATGGCAGAGGGGAAGATCCTCTGTCTTGGAAGGGTTAACAAGGCAGGCAGGAGATCCTTGGCCTTGGAAAGAGGAGAGGGTGACCTTGGGAGGAATTCCCTAAGATTATTCGGTTCATGATTACAAGAGGGGAAAAGTCTTTTGGCTAGCCTGGAACGGGAAGGGGAGAGGGCTGGGAGCGTTGACAGAAAACCACAGAGGGAACAGCTTACTGTTAGGATTCGAAGTTAGATTGGATAGCAAAAGCAATCAGCCAATGAGAGGGATGGCCCAGGGCTTCAAGGTCCAGATACCAAGGGTCCGCTTAAGGAGGCAGAGCCAGGGGCAAGGATTGCCAAACATGATGGCCACTAGCCACTGGTGAATAGCTTCAGTGTAAAGTTAAGAACATGGGAAGGATCCTTATCAAGTGGCAATGAGTTCACTTTTGGTTTTGGGGGGAATTTTTGCAAGGAAACAGGGTTAAGTGACTTGCCCAAGGTCACACAGCTAAGTAAGTATTAAGTGTTTGAGACCTAATTTGAACTCCTAACTCCAAGCCTGGTGTTCTAGCCATTGCCCCCATTTTTCTTTTCTTTTTAATGATGAAATAGGATACCATAGTGGGAAGGAGTCATGAGACGCTCTATTAACAGAGTCTGTGCTAGTTGAGCTGGGGGACAGGGAAGGAGGAGGAAGAAAGTGAGGTCCAACAGAGACTGTTTCTGGATTCTGAAGAGATGGGATCTGACAGATGACCTGACGCAAAGCCCCTAGGCCAAGACTCTCACCCTGAAGCTCCATGGTCAGATTTCAGGGGATCTACAACTTGGGACAGAGGAAAAGGACAAAGTGGGATTCCTGCCTTTTATTTTATGTATTTCAAATGATAATTCTGAGAAGGAATCAATAGGTTTTTAACCAGATTAATTGCCAAAGGGGACTAGAGCCCTGAAAAAGGAAGAACTTCCGATTTAGAGAAGGTTCTTAGAAGATCACTGAGGGGGGCACAAGAAGGGAAATAGGGAGGCACTGTGATCTATGAAGTGGGGGATTATGGGAACTCTCTCCTCTAGCAAGCAGACAGTCCGGCCTAGGGCAAAGCAGAGAGAAGATGTGGTAAAGTCACTAGGATCCAGTCAGAGGTGGCAAAGCACAAATAGAGCTACCCCAAAGTGGAACAGGTGGCTTTTGGGGGAGTGAAGTTCCTCATTACCAAATGTCTTCTTGTGCAGCTCATCTTTAACCTAGAAGTCTGGGGAGTCCAAGATAGCCAGAGGGCTTCTCCAAAACATTTCTCTTGTGGACAGAAGAAGCACTTCTGGGCAACTGCTGGCCCAGGCCTAAGGATAGACCCTCTACAGTTTGGGGAACTTGAGAAGCTATGGCTTATATTTAGGTTGGCCTAGTCAAGCACCTATCTCAAGACCAAGCTAAGAGGGCAGACAAGAATCCATGGACCAGAGACACAATGAGATTTACTAAACAATCAACAAGAGGTCACCCCCCCACTTCAGAGCCAAGCCAGAGGGGCATCAGTTAAGATAACACCAAGATGGACGGTACATTGGTTACCAGGACAGCAGAGGGTTCTGCCACCAGGGGACTGGGCATGCGCATGACTCAGCTGGGTGTGCTAATGAACAAGAATGAGAACAAGAACAGCAATGAGCATCCTAGCTCACTGTTGGAGGGATATCTGGAGAGAGGCAAGGGTGAAGTGACACCTTGAGGGTAAAGGAAGGAAGGACAGGATGGGATAGAACAGACTCAGGTGTCTTTTAAAAAGATAACTGCAACTGCTGACAGAAGGGGGGAGGGAGTTATTAATGAAGTTGTGTTGAGAAAATTTGTCCCCCACAGCTGCTGAGTAGAGTGATGAGGGTCAGGTAACAAACCCAAGTGTCCTGGATATTACCATTGACCCAAAGGGAGAGGTCTGGAACAATTCTGAGCAACCAGGTCCTTATCTAGAATTAGAGATTTTACCTGGAAGGTATTCTAGGAGCCCTCTCAATGCTGACGTGCCATGTTCTAAGATCCCTTTCAACTGACATTTATATCTTCTATGTTCTTTCCCAGTTCTGACATTCTACAATCTAAACTCTCTTCCAGCATATAGTCCATATTCTGACAGTCCATATCCTAAGTTCTCTACCAGATCTAACACTCTATTTCAAGTTTTCTCCCAGTTCTGATATCCTGCATCCTAGGTTCTCCCCAGCTCTGATAACCTATGTTCTAAGCTTTCTCCCAGTTTTGATAGTCCATGTTCTAAACTCTTTTCCAGTTCTGACAAGCTATGTTCTAAGTTGTCTTCCAGCTTTGACATCTCACATTCTAGGTTCTCTTCCAGTTGACATTCTATTTTCTAAGTTGACTTTCTACATTTTAAGTTCTCTTCCAGTTCTGAAGAGTTCTGAAGAGATGGGATCTGACAGATGACCTGACGAAAAGCCCCTAGGCCAAGACTCACCCTGAAGCTCCATGGTCTTTTCCAGCCCTGATACTCAGGCTCTAAATTCTCTCCCAACTCTGACATTCCACATTCTAGGTTCTTTTCCAGCTCTATGCATAAACAATTCTTTTTTCAGTTCTGACATTCCATGTTCTAGTCCTCTCCCAGTTCTAACAATCCATGTTCCAAGTTCTCTTCCAGTTCTGACATTCCATATTCTAAGTTCTTTTCCAGTCCTAACAATCCATGTTCTAAGTTCTAAACTGTTTCGACTGACATTCTAATTCTAAACTCTCCCTCAGCTCTGACAGTCTATGTTTTAAGTTCTTTTTCAGGTCTGACATTTCACTTTCTAAGTTCTCTTCCAGCTCTGACACATTCCACGTTCCAAGTTCTCCACCAGCTCGGACATTCTGTGTGTCCCAGCCTTTCTTCTTTACACACCGGAGATGAGGCCCCTCAGAAGCTCCTAAGTGATGAGAGGAAAATGAAGCTGCCCCAATGGGAGAGAGAGACAGAGGTTCCCATGCCTCTACCTTTAATTGGTTGAACTTGAGCAGGTCGCTGTCACAACTTCCCGTGAAGGAGGAGAGAAGGCGCCGTTGTTCTGAGCGGCGTTCAGAGCCCGCCCGGGTGGAGGCATGAGGCTGGGCAGGTATGCTCATGCCCTGGAGTCAAGGAGAGAGAGAGAAGAAACAAATTCTGATGCACAGGGTAAAAACCCTGAAGGAACAACTAGAAACAAACACCAATGGATCTGCCAGGAACCCTGAAGAGCCAGTTATAATGAAACCCTAATGGGCTTGCTAGGAATCCTAAGGAGCTTCTGCTGAAGTAGAGTGGGGGAGACAGGAGGCTCATGTTTTCAAGCCTGGTGTGACCATGAAGCAGTGGAGCTAAGAGGGGCTGAAGGAAGGGGGTCAGTCTGGCAGGGCCGGCCTACCTGGGTATCTGCTGGGGGTTCCTCGGCAAAGGCGCGGCTGTTGTTGAGGTATTTTAGTTTGTCTTTCTTGTCGATCTTATAGTAACCCTCGCTGCGGGCACAGCCAGTGACATGCTCCCGAATACCATCCTCTCGTTTTTTCTTCTTGGGAGTAGAGAAGCTGGTAGGTGGGAACAGGTCAAGGACCAGAAACAAGAACGCAAGAAGATGACCACCCCTCCTGACCCTCCCCCCATAGGCCAAGACCCATAAACACCTCTTCCTGACTCCAGATACTCAACATAAAAAGATTATCAAGTTCGAAACAGTTCTACAGTAACTACTGCCTCATTCCCGAAGGTCACAGATTTAACCCAACTCAAAGGAACAGACAGAAAACTTGGGTTTGAATCCAGTCTGAAACACTTACTAGCTATTTAACCTGCCTCAGTTTCCTCAATTTTAAAGTAGGGATAATGGCACCTGCCATCTCACAGAGTTCCAGGAAGATCAAACTAGATGTTGACATGCTCTGCCAACCTTAAAAGTGCTACAGAATTGCTGCCTATCACTGTTATTACTTGGAGGCTTCCAGAACTTTGGGGGGTTCTATGTTTAGGCCAATCTCTCATCTAGAAACAGGAAACTGAGGTGCACAAGGAGACTATGTAATCTGCACCCCTCATTTCATAGATGAGGAACCCCAAGATGCCAAGTGACTCCTCCAGGAAAAAGCTCCTCAGTGGCTGGCCTGGGATCCAGACAGACCTATGCTCCTGACTCTATAGCTCCATGGTTTCCCACCCAAATTTCCCTGAGCCTGGCAAGTTGTCTTTGGCCTTTTTTTGTAGCCCCAGTCCTTGGCAGAGTGCCTGACCTGAGGTATGTAAATAAAAAGGGGTCTATCGATCGGCTACCCTGCCTTGGCTGCTGCTGGCCAGGCCCCAGGGCAGGTAGAGGATATAAGGATGGTAGACCCAAAGCGTGTCATTGAGCCAGTCCATGCCGTTGTCCTGCTGGAGGAGTCGGTCGTAGGTCACACACAGGAACCGGATGTCTTCCTCATCGATGCCACCATTCCAGATGTCATACAGGATGGTCATCTCCTCAAACTCCGAGCGGGGCCGGAAGAGGGGTCGCTGGGGTGATGAGAAGTCAGGGGAAGGTGGGGGCAGAGGGGGCACAATCATATCCTCATGCCGCTTCTTAGGAGGCCGGCGCCAAGGCAACTTGGGCTTACTGAAGCCACCCCCATCACCACTCTCCACTTCCTCCTCTGGCCCACGGTTGGGAGGAGGTGGCTCCTCGAGCCACTGATTCTCAAGCTCTTTGAAAGGGAGCTTGGTGGCCGCCTCATCGGGCGGGGGTGGGGGCGGGGGTGGGGGCGGAAGAGGGGGAGGGAGGCCCCCGTCGTTCCTAAAGTCAAGCGTCACAACTCGGGGGTCCGGTGTCCCATGAAAGGAGGCAGCGGCAGGGGGCTGCCCTGCCAGCAGCAGCAGCTTGGGGCCCGCTGCCTCAGGAGGCAAGGTGGGGAGCCTTCCTGGAGGCACGTCCAGGGTGAGCACAGCTGGAGGGGAACGCTTGGGCCTCCCAGGCTTCCTTTTCGTGGGAGGAGGGCATGGAGTTGGTAGGGAAGGAGCCAGAGGCAGAGCCAGGGTCAAGGGCAGAGGTAGCAAGGTGGAAGATCGGGGTAGCAATGGGCCAGGAGGGAGGGGCAGAGGGACTGGCAGAGGGACCGGGACTGGAAGGGGCACTGGGAGAGAGACGGGGAGGGGGAAACTGGTATCCAGGGGGCTGGAAGAAGCTGGAGCACCAGGTCCTGGCCGATCATCCCCAGCGAGTTTCTTGCCAGGTGGGAGGGAACAGACGGACAGTGGCAGGGGTCCCAAGGGCTCAGGAAAAGTGGGTGTGAAGCTAAAGTCTCGCCCAGGCGTCCGAGGAATGCCCCCACCACTGAGCCCAGGAGACTGAGACGGGTAAGAGAAGGGGCTGCTGGGGACATGGGGAGAGCTGAGGGCCAGGCTGCTGGCAGTGAGGGGTGTGTCACTGCCTGGTGTGGCTGGTACAGTCTCTGTGCTCTGAGACTTGGCCAGAGGGTCCCGGCCCGGCGTGCGGGGAGGCGGTTCTTCAGGTAAGGGCTCTTCCAGGAGAGGCAGGGTCTGGGGGGGCCTGGCAGGAAACAGAGGCTGAAGCCTAAGGGGATCTGGCTCCAGAGGAAGGACCACCTTGGGACCCAAGGGGTGAGGCCGGCCCTCCACCTCAACCTCCCGAAGGAAGTTGCTCTGTGGAGGTGCAGCCTCTGGGGGAAGGCCAGGTGGGCTGGGTGGTCGTTGTAGCTGCCGTAAAGACATCTCCTTGGGGACTTCTGCGGGTTCCAGCTCTGTCTCTAATTCTTCCCCTACAGAGAAAGTAGTAGAGGAGAGAGACAGAAAGAGAGAGAGAGAGAGAGAGAGAGAGAGAGAGATGAGAGCTTATATTTCAATAGGATTTTTGATGTCTCTAAAGTAATTTCTTCAGAACATCTTTGGGAAGTTGTTAATACAAAAATGATTCCCCCCATTTCACTGATGTGAAGATTAATCAATGAGTCAGCATTGATACTGGGATTTGAACTTGGGTTTCTCCCATGTATGCATCAAATGGCCTCTGAGGGCAAAGGTTGGGATTAACCAACCAACCAAATTAATTTGAGAATGGGGCACCATGAGAATGTGGAGGGGGAGAGACAAGAAGGAAAAGGGGAGGGAAGAGGAAGGGAAAGAAGTAGTGCCAGCACCGAAGTAGTGCCAGCACCGATGCTCACCTGAAGCCCCAACTGGTGGTGGAGTAGGATGCCTCAGGGGTTCTGAGGGCCCGGCTGAAGCAGGCAACTCTGCCAACATCTCTCCCACCTGTTTGAGGCCCGGCAACTCTGGGGCATCCCCAACTCCCGCCGTCTCCTCTGCCCCCAAGTTTGGTAAATCTGGCTCATCTACCACCGGTGTCAGCTCCAGGATGGTCACCACCTCGTCATCATCCTCAGCGGGTGCTCCAGCCTCCATGGTCACTTCCCCTGCTCCTGGCAGGTCTTGGCTTTCCCCAGGTGCTGCCTCCTCCATTATTTCCTTTGACATTACTACCTCCTCTTCCTCCTCTTCCTCTTCTTCCTCCTCCTCTTCCTCCTCCTCCTCCTCCTCCTCCTCCTCTGAACTGGACTCATAATCTGAAGAGTCTCCACTTTCTTCAGAGGACACGGCCTCAGCCTTGGAAGAGGTCATACTTTCATCATCCTCTGGAAGGGAAGACGTAAGACCATGTAAGGAAGAGGCGGCACAGAGAGGGGAGCTCAGGATGGGACCAGACAGACACCGAATTAACACGTCCATTCTCCTTAACCCAGAGACCCCACGGTCAACCTTATAAGCCAAGGAGATCAAAGAGCAAAAGAAAGATCCCATATTAACATCAACATAGTCATCTTAGTCCT
The DNA here is from genome assembly GCF_037893015.1 of Macrotis lagotis. Lineage (NCBI taxonomy): Eukaryota > Metazoa > Chordata > Mammalia > Peramelemorphia > Peramelidae > Macrotis > Macrotis lagotis. The sequence continues at coordinate 669,911,805 of NC_133666.1, forward strand.
TTTTTCTAGTAGTAAAGAAGAAATAACACAGCCAATAGACACCCATTGATTTGGGGGCTGGCTGAATGAGTTGGGGGATGTAAAAACAATATACCACCCTGCTGCTGTAACACTGGGCTCCTCAGCTGTCTTTTCTTCTGATTAGAATGGAAACTCCTTGAGGGCAGGGCTTGGTTTTGTTTTTGCTTGGTAGTCCCAGCTCTTACTTAACACATAGGAAATATCCAAGAGAAACTTATTTTCTTCTTACTTCCTACTTGCCAACTAACCAAATTTCCTTTTCCTTTCATTATTCTAGTTGTGGTTCTTAGGGAGGATGGGAATGATACACTGGGAATCACCCACGAAGGTGATTAAGAAGAAAAGATATCCAGACAAAAAGGCAGCTAGGAAACATTTCATTTTCAAGGAGATCCTCCTGGGGGAGGAAACTCCTTTTACCAATCAATGCAATCCCTTCTTAACAATTTATACTTTGGGAGAAACCACCAAGAGCAGGTGGAGATTAAGTGACTTGGACAAGGTCACACAGTCACTCTGTGTATATCAGAGGCAGGGCTACAAACCAAGTTTTCCGGGTTACAAGACTGAAACCACATTGCCTCCCTCTAAAGGCAAAAACTTTTTTTTTTACATGATGCTGGTCCCAATTGAGGGCAGGACCAACATGGTGGCACAGGGGCCTGCCTGGGAAAGACAAACATTCACCTTCTTCAGAGTCCAGCTCCTCTTCTTTCTCACTTATCTCAACTTCAGCTGTTTCTTCTTCATCTTCTTCGTCATCCCCTTCCTCCTCGTCGTCCTCTTCATCCTCAACATCTTCCTCCTCCTCCTCCTCCTCCTCTTCCTCCTCCTGAAGGAAGCATAGAATGGGGTCAGGTTCTAGCTGTATCCCCAGGGGCACCCCTGGTCTCTAGAGTGAATTTGTCACCTATCTCCAACTTTCTCTTGGCCATCTCAACCTAAATGTTTCATAGGTATCTCAAATTCAAAACAGAAACCATCATCTTCACCCTCCTCCCACCTCTCCCCCAAATCTTGCTCCCTTTCCAATGTCTTTCCACCTAAACTTCTTCATTACTGTAGAATCTTCCCCATCAATGGGCCCCTCAGCCTCACTGGCATCCTCCATTCTTTCTTCACTCATGCCAGATTTTGTCGTCTCTAGTATAGATTCCCTTCTCTCTACTGGCTCCGGTTCAGGCCCTCAGCCCTTCAGCATCTAGACAATGGCTCTACCCTTCCATTTGGGATCCCGGTCTTGTTTTCATCCCCCTCCAAAGAATGCATGCTTCCTCAAGATTACATCTGACCAGGGTACCCCTGTTTGAGAAGCTCCTTCCTTAATACGACAAGGATCAAATAAGGAAGGTGTCTGGCATTTTTACCTCTATGACCTTGCCCCTTCCTTCCTTGCTGGCCTTCTGATTATCTTATCTTACCTTCTTCTGCCAACTTTAAGAAAATAATAGCTAACTTGTATGGAGTGCTTACTGGGAGGTGAATGCAATAATTCCCATTTTTACAATTGAGGAAACTGAGGCAGCCGTGACTTGCCCAGGGTCACACAGTTTCTAAGGCTAGATTTGAACTCAGGGTCTTCTGACTCCAAGCCCAGAGCTCTATCCATTGCATACCTAGCTACCTCAAAGGCTAGTGACACCAGTCTACTTAAGAGTATCACGGACAAAGAATAATTGCTTCTCCTGAATCCATACCTTTACACCAGCACTCCCCTCTAGCTGGAATTCTACTTCTACCCTTTAACTTCCTCTAAAACCCTGCTCATATCCCACTGTTAGCAAAGGCCTGGCTGGTTCCCCTCTCATGCCGGCACTAACACCTTCTCTTGGAGAGTAACAGCCATCTGCTCTGTAAAGATGGTGGCCAGGCCTATTTGCCTGCTGTCTTCTCCGCACTCCCACTGAAAACGTGCTCTTGAGGATAGGAAGCGGTTCTGCCTTTGCCCCTTTTTGTAACCCAGCACTTGGCCAAGAGTACGGCTCCGAATTAGAAAAGCCCAGCTCCCTTCCCGACTGACCCCACACCTTGTCAGACGAGGTCTTGACCAGCCTGTCCTCCTCATCCTCCTCCTTCTCGGAGGATGATGATGAGGATGATGACAATGAAGATGATGAGGATGAGGACGAGGATGATGAGGACGATGAGGATGAAGAGGACTCCTCCTTGTCATCTTCTTCCTCCCCTTCACTGTCCAGCTCCAGGGGCCGGGCCGGCCGCCTCCGGATACTGACGCCATCTGGGTCCTTCTTGGAGAGGTCGGAGGGGATGTCGGACATGTCCCTGTCCCTTTCTGACTCTGGAGGGGGGGGAGTGAGAGAGTTCAGGGCTAAGTGTGAGGAGGAAAGAAGAGAACTGGCTCCTTATGGGAAAAGAACAAACCTTCATCTTCCTCATCTACTGAGGTGGAAGGCCGCAATCGCTTTTGGTCTCCAGTAGAAGCTGGGTCTGGTGGTTCCTTCCTCTTTACCTGCAAACAAAAATGCTGATTGGTCCAGGGGTAAGGAAAGGATGCAAGAAGGGGGAAATGCATCTCTGCCTCCCACCCAGTGTTTATGAACTGAGGAGAAGCTACTGTCTTCTTATCCTCAGAGTGGATGCCGGGGCTCCCTCCTAGGCTCTGACATGTGAAGGAGAAGCTGGGGAGTCCCTAAAGTCCATCCCCCACCCCACCCCAGGCCTTGAGCTACCTCCACTGTCCACCAGGCCTAGGGGTGGAGGGTCTTACCTTAAAAGAGGGCAGTCTGATGGCCCCCCGGAGGCCGATGCCCAGCCCCATGCCTTCATAGCCCAGCCCTTCGCCCTTGCTCCAGTTCTCCAGGAGGCAGGAGGTGAGGCGGTCTTTGGGCTTCGGCCTCTCCTCATCCTTGTGCTCCCCTGATTTCACTGGGGTCAGAGATGCCTATGGGGCAGAGAGACCAGGAGAGTGACAGCTGCAGGATCATGGGGGATAGCCGGGGGAAAGCCCTGGCTCTGGAATCTGAGGGTCTGGGGTCAAAAGTTCCCCCGTGACACTTACTACCTGCTGTGTGACCTTGGGTAATTCACTTCCCTTCTCTGGGACCATCTGCAAAATGAAAGAGGGTTGGACTAGAAGATTCTGAGGTTCCTCCTGGGTCTATAGCTATGGTTTTACAAGGTGGCTCAATCCCTCTGGGACTCAGTTTCCTTTCTGTAACCTTAGGGGGTCAGTCTAGAACCTCTGAGGCTCCTCATGAGCTCTTTGCCCCTGCCCTTCCTATATAAGAGAAGACACCAACAGGGACCCAGGGGCAGAGGGAGGAGAGATCCACCTTACTTTAGACATTGTTCTACAGTACCCCCTTAGTGGGGAGCTAGGACGGAAACCACTCAGTATGGTCTCAGCGTCCGCCCCCAAACACAGGGACTTTCTGATCCCATGTCCTCCCCGAACCCTTTCCTGTTGATGCTGACCCACCCTGATCCCCCCCATCTCTGATCGATCCATCTATCTCTGAATAATAACGATAGTTACAGGGGCAGCTAAGTGACCCAGTGGATAGAGCATTGGCCCTGGAGTCAGGAAGAGCCCACATTCAAATCTGACCTCAAGACACTTACTAATCTAATGTGTGACTCTGGACAAGTCACTTAACCCTAATTGCCTATTCACCCCCCTCCACAAATAACAATAGCTATTATTATTATAGCAACAACAACTCTCAGCACTTATAAACTTTCAGGTTTACAGAGTACTAATGCATTCTCATTTGGCCATTACAACAACCCTGTGAGGTAGGTACTCCTCTTATCTCCATTTTATAGTCAAGGAAACTGAGTCTCGGGGATTACTTGCCCAGGGTCACAGAACTAGTAGGTAGTCAAGGCAGGATTCAAACTCTGGTCTTCCTGGACCAAAGTTCAATCGGTTCTTTACTATGTCACCTAGCTTCTCTCAGGCCTAAGGCTCCCCTAGACCATCCCTTACTGTTGCCTGGTCCAACAGGATACTGGTACTGGAAGGCGAGGCTTGTCTCACTTTCCTGCTCTGTACACCCAGCATCTGGGGTTTGGCTTACAGCAGGGATTTAGTAGTTGTGGGCTAATCCAACTACAGGAGAAGAAATGAAGTCTTGGGGCAAGACTGAAGGTCCAGAGTTTGAATCCCAGGCTGACCACTCACTGACCCAGTGATCTCCATTCAGAGACTTTAAAATAGAGATAAATACCACCTGTCCAACCATGGCAAGAGGCAGAGAGCCCAAGCACAGATGGTGAACAAAGGTGAGGGTGGCTGTTCCTGAGCTGTGATGAGTCCTTCTCGGACCCTAGCTACCCTGCGAGCTCCCACCGTGTGCCTTGATAGCCCACCAAACCCCCTTACCTTGGCCATCCGCTCCTTCTTGTCCCACCATTCGTCGAAGGCCCGGAAGGCTACCACCTCCACCATCTTGCGATTCAGGTCCCGTTTCATGATGGCCTTCAGCTCCTTGACGATTACCAACAGAACACCATCTACAGTGGCCTTGTGTGGGTCTTCCTTCTTGGGCATATACCCCGGCGGTGGCACCGACGGATCAAACTTTGGCAGCGGGGGCCACTGCTGGCCCCGCCCCACCGTGGTGCTCATGGAGAAGGGTCGGTAGGGGGGCAGATTCACAAACTGCATGCTGCTGCCCATGAAAGGTGGGTATTGGCACACACCCTGACCCTGCATCATTCGGCTAAGCATCTGTGTCTGCATCTGGAAGGACATGGGCATCCCAGCCCACTGGCCACCCAGAACATTCATCATGTCCACCTGCATCATGGGGAACATGCCCGGAGGAAATGGGGGCAGCGGGGGCAGGATGTGGGGTGGGGGCACCCCTGGGGGAGGTGGTGGTGCTGGCAAGGGTGGGGGTGGCACTGCTACTGCCGGGTGGGTGGGGGGTGGAGGTGGCGGCGGCGGCGGGGGCAGAGGGGGCGGCATGGGGAAACCAGGCTGGGGAGGAGGGGGTGGCGGAGGCGGCAGTGGCGGTGGGTAGCCTGGGGGTGGCAGGGGGATGGCTGTCGCCAGCACTGCTGGGGTGGTGACCGATGAGTTCACCACGATAGGCTTGGGGCAGTCAGCGCTGGTGATAGGTGCAGAGGGCAGCTCATCATCTGAAATCTCCATGTCCTCACCTGAGGACTGCTGACCCTAAGGAAAAAAGAAGACAGAAGGGGGGTTCCTAAGGAGTCTAAACTGCCTCCTTCCTCTCCCAGCCCCTGTCTGGGGCTTTCAGGGAGGGGACATCAATCAATCGATCAATTAATCAACAAACACCTACTCTGTGTTGGGAGCCATGCTAGACTTCCCCCCACACCTCTTCCCCAATCCTTAAAGATGAACCAACTCCTGTGCTTGTGGAACATTCCATTCCATCAGAGTAACTTCCATCTCTCAGTCACTGTGATGACACGGCAAAGTATTGCATTCTGAGTCCAGACCATAGATACACAGACTGCTGGGACCTAAGAGTTGGGTCACCCCTCATTTTAAAGAGGAACCTGAGGCTCAGGGAGAGAGGAGCTGAGTTAAAATGTCAGCTCAGCCTCCGAGGACCACTATAAACTTAGCAAAGTCACCTAAGACTCTTTCCTCATCTGTCAAATTGGGGTAGGAGCAGATCACCTCTAAGGTCCTCTTCTGGCCCTAGAGATAGAAGACCACCAAAGATCACTTTTGAAAACTAAAGCTTGTATGACCACCAGATGGCACCCTTCAGTACGGACTGTAGGGACCTGGGGCGAAAGAGAGTCAGTCAAGGCCGGGTGTCTCTAGGCACCTCTTAGTATTCCAGCTTCACCTGGACCTTGTGCCCTTGGAGGGGGAAGTCAGATAGATGGGGAGGGAGGAGGGAATCAGGTAGAATGGGAGAAGTCAGGGAGGCAGGGGAAGGGAGTCAGCTACATGGAGTGGGGGGGGTCAGGTAGATGGGGAGAAAACAGGAAGATAGATGAGGGGGGAAGTCAGGTGGATGGAGGAGGGGGAAATCAGGAAGGATGGGAAGGCGTCAGCTAAGTGGATGGGGCAGAAGTAGGCAGATAGGGAAAGGGGAAGACAGGTGGATAAGGGAAGGGGAATCAGATGGAGAGAAAGAAAGGAGAAAGGGGAAGATAAAACTAGTAGATGGGGAGGGGAGAATCAGATGGATGGAGAGGAGGAGTGGGGAAGTCGAGTTAGGTGGATGAGGGAAGGGGAAGTCAGGTAGCTAGCAGAGGCGGGACCAGAAAGGGGGCTCAGCAGCAGGTCTCAGTGGGTTCAAGGGTAGCTCCAGCCACTTCCAACCTATGAGCAGCCTCTGTTTCCTTAACCACACCAAAGAGGGAGGGGTCAGGTTTAGCCTGGGCCTGCCCTGGATGGGCAGATGTGCTCAGTTATTTCTGACCTCTGCCAGAATCCCTGGACAGGAGGCCTAGGGCTACTTCTCAACTCCCCCACCCACGATCACTATACAAACATACTTAAAAAAAAAAATCATTTCCTGGAAAGTTAGGGCTGGCAAATTCAAGGGCCAGTTCTAAATTTGTTGGGGCTTGTTCGAAAGCAAGCAGAACTACAGGCCTAAGAAGCTTACCTAATGAACTACCAAGTATTTCTAATGGGCAGAGGAGATAACCACCGAAGGTGTTATTTTTTTTTTTCTTTTGGTCCAGGCCTGTCACTGTATCGGAGGATTTTAGATTTAGACCTAGGGGATGGATGCATGTGTGACCTAAGAGGGCTTTTCATTTAACGCCCTCATTTTACAGTTGAAAAAAACGGAAGCAAACAAGGTGAAGTGACTTGCCCAAGGTCTTCCTGGCTTCAGGCCTGGTGATTTATCCACTAAAGCCACCTAGCTGATTTTATCCTGGGCCTGTAGATTGAGTCTGGGGGGAGGGGGGAAGGAATCATCAACAATCTTCTTTTATAGGTAGGTAAGTGACTGGCTTATGGTCACCAAGATAATAAAGAGGAAGAGAAAGGAGTTAAACACAGGTTTTCTAACTTAACCCAGGATTCTTTCCATCGGGCTTCTGTGTCACCTCCGAGGGACAAATGGGGAAGGCCACCTCTTTAAGGAAGGAGCTAGGGAAGTAATCAAAGAGAATAAACAGTACGGGAATTCTTATAATCTCCCTCTTAGTGATAAGTCCTAGAGAGTGGCCTAATGGGGAGAGGAGATTGGCCGTTATTCTTTTTATTATTCTTACTTTAGTTGTATAAAGCTTTAAGGTCTCAAGGTGCTTTACAAGCATCTCAGTGAATCCTCAAAACTATCCTGTGAGGTAGGGGTATTTATTCTCCTCTATGTACAGATGAGGAAACTGAGGCCGGGAGAGGCTAAATTACTCCTCCGGTGATGATCCCTGCTGTCTTCATCCCAGCCCTTGGCTTTGGAAATCATTGAGTTCAAATGGATGGACTGGGTTCCTTCAGAGGGCCTGGGAAGGATACTGGAGAGGATCTGGGAGGGGAGGAGGGCCTACCGTATGGTAGTCTAAACACAGCTTTCAGTGGATTGGCTCCAAGCACCCCACCACCACCAGACTGCTAAGCGGCTGATGTCAGATTTGAACTGTCATCTTCCTGACTTGAGCTCCATCACTCTATTATACTAGGCTGCCTCGCCCGTCCCCATCGTATCCACTCAGAGACCTTATGGGTACAAACTGGGACCACATGGGCATCCCTCGTCCAACGTAGGGGACGAGGGAGGCCCTGCCCTTCCAGACAGCCAGCCTTGAGCCCCGAGGGTCGGATCTTTCAGAAGTCAAGAACCTGCCCCAGACAACATGCAGCTCCTGCCTTGGGAAGCACATCAGGAAGGGGGTGGAAATCTGCAGAGTTATTTAAATCCTTCATTTATAGTCAAGAGCTCACTTGAGAGAGTGGGAAGGTGTGTGAGTAAATACATTTTACACACACACAGACACTCACACACACACACACAAACACTCTCACTCATTCTCAGCTTCTGGCCATATTGATTCCTTGCCACCCCACAACCTTACACCTGCCTCCCCTATCTGGGAACAAGGGGTTCCAGAAGAGGGGCCTCATTGGGGGGGACAAGGGCCTTTCACCCCCCCCCCATCCAGCCTTACCCTCCCTAGCTCGCAGCTGATCTGAGATCCCTAAAAAAGCTTCCAGGATCCTTTTGAGGCTGGCAGTCCTTGGGGCTGCCAGGGGGTTGCAGGTGACTCCAGTTGGATTGTGGGTACAGTTGTAGGTTGCCTCCTTGGGGCTATCCACATACACATAGACATTCTCCCCTACTCTGCTCCTCAGACCTCTAACCTCCTGACCCCCAGCCAAAAGCCCTCAAGAGGTCTCCTGCATCACAGGAAAGAGGGGCCAAAGCTAGGGGTCCACAGCCCCTCGCTTTTCCAGGATTGTAGACACACCAGAAGGTTCAGGTGCAGTCTTTTAATTACTTCAGGTCTTGGGGGGGGGGTCGCATGCCTGATGTCAGACTGGCAGGGAGCAGGGAGAGAATCCTGTTGCCTCCTGGGGGTGCTGTCTCTCCACCCCTACCTGCTTATAGAAAAGTTCTCAGAAAGTGGAGGCAGGACCAGGAAGCTCCCCCAAGCTCACTCCCTCCTGAGCCCCCTTTCCTCCTTTCATCCAATCACTTCACCTCAAAAAACCTCAGTTGCCTCATCTGGGAAATGGGATCAGTGATGATCCCTGCTGTCTTCATCCCAGCCCTTGGCTTTGGAAATCACTGAGTTCAAATATACGGATCCAGTTCCATCAGAGGGCCTGGGAAGGATACTGGAGAGGATCTGGGAGGGGAGGAAGGCCTGCTGTCTGGTAGTCTAAACACAGTTTTTGGTGGATTTGCTCAAGTACACTCCCCACCCCAGACCCCCAACCTGGCCCACTCTCTTCCCTGAGTCACATCTATTGGCTTTAGTGGGACCTCAGAAACCCTACCTGTCCCTCTTTCTGGTATCCATCTCAGCCTGAGCTGCCGAGCCCCCTCCCTTAGGACCTCCCTTAGGACCCCCCCCCCAAGTCCCCCAGTTTGTTCAGGTCCAAGGCTAAGAGACCTGGAAACACCCAAATGGCTTTTGCTGACCCTCCATCTTCCCTGTTTGTTTCTGCCAGTCTCTCCCGGGGCCCTCCTCTGCTCAGAGCCAGCCCATCGTAATTATAGACTCATTAATTACCCTGGTTCAAGGGAGGGGAAGATGGGGCCTAGGTGATTAGCAGGGAGGAGACAACCTTGCCCCTTCTAGGCACCTGGCAGGTTACCCAATTCGCCCTGCAGACAGGTCCCTCCCCTGGCCCAGCCCCCCCTGAGCACCGGCCCCTAGGGGAAGTGGGGAGGGGGGGTACAGGAGGGCGGGCAGGGGGGCCGGATGCTTTCGGGAAGCTGGAAGAGAAGTTGGATACTTGGATCCCAGGGGCCCAGTCCTATTCCTAACACTCTGCAGGAAGGGGGAAACCTTTTTCTTTTCCTTTCTTTTTTGGGGGGGAGGGGAAGCATAAGATAGGGAGTGGGAATCAGACAACCCCCCCATGGGGCTTTTTCCCTTATCCAGGATGGCAGAGAAAGAAAGACAGACAAGACAGATGGGGGGGGGGGGGGAGAAACAGAGAAAGAAAAAGAGATATAGAAAGAAAGGAAAGAGAGAGAAAGAGAGTCAGAAAAGGAGGGAGAGAGAGAAAGAGAGAGGGATAGAGAGAAAGGGAGGGAGAGAGAAAAAGAGAGCAACAGAAAGAAGCAGAGAGAGACAGACAGAGAGACAGACAGAGAGAAAAGCATACTGGATGGGGGGGGGGGGGGGCTGGAGAAAATGTCTTTCCAACTCTCCATTTACATAGGACCCATTTTTCCCCTCCCAGAAGAGGGTCCAGGCCAAAGGCTAGCAAAAATGATCAGTCCCCGTCTGCCTGGGCCTCTCTTCTAGGGGCCCCATGGGACAGCTAAGCAGAGCCTGCCTGCGACACCCCGAATCAACAAGGCCAGGCAGGTGTCTTTCTCCCAGAGCCAGCACGTGGCCCAGCCTCCCTCCTCCTGGCCACGAATCAAACCACTGAGAAATGAGAGTGAGGGAAACCCTTGGCTGCCAGTTCTTATCGCTCAGTTGAGCTTCCTTCTGGAGGCGCAGGAGGACCTTCAAGGGGCTGGGGCCTGTCCTGAGATCCATTCTGAGTTTCCATTCTGACCCAGTCCCAGCCCTGGCTAGACTCCCTGAATTCTAGGCTGGCATCGCCCCACATCCCTCTACTCTATCACCAAACTTTTGCCTAATCTGTACCCTCCCCCTGCCTCCTGGTAACTGGATCCAAGACCCAACACCCGAGAATCAAGTCCAGAAATTTAGAGAAGAGGAAACAGGACTGGGGAGGTTATGTCCTAGAAAGAGGGCTGGAGAAACTGAGACTCTAGAACTAGAGACCTTATGGGCTGCTTAGTCCAATTTTCTAACATCACAGAGGAGGAAAAGTGAGGTCCAGGTCAGCCAACCTGCCCAAGGACACATCAGTAATTGCCACTGAGTCCAGTCCTCTGACTGGAGGGCCAGATCTGGGTCCCATCACTCACCTCCTCTGGCCGCTGGCCCCCCATCTGCCCAAGCAGCCATGGAAGGAGAGTTGAGACATCTTCCCTCGATGCTCAAGCCCAGAATCCAGAGGCCAGAGGAGCTAAGAGATGACGGTTGGTTTTAGACCTAGTCTTGGAGCTGGGGTGGATGGGACCCCTCGCTATGCTGTGTGACCTCCGGGAAGTCACTAGACCTCTCTGAGGTAAACGTAGGGCTGATGACAGCTGGGGGTGGAGGTGGCGGTGGGGGAACCTTACAGTGCCAAGTAGGGCCAAAGCGGAAAGGCCTTAACCTCTTGGGGAGGGTCCTGGACACCCTGGCTCAGTATCAAGGTTTTTAGAACAGGGTAAGACCCTTAATTGCTTACTGAGTGATTAAAATAAAATATAAAGGAAACCAAAGGTTAGTGGAAATAAAAATGTGCTTTTGTTTTCCATCCAGGTTTATGTATCCCCTGAAATCCAAGCCAAGGCCCCAAGTGGGTTTTAAACCCTGGCTAAGTTACTGAGCATGATGGTAGTACCGGCTAATATCACTAAGCTCTTTACAACTATTCCCTCATTTGAATCTAACAACCCTCAGAGGCAGGCACTCTCATCATCACTATATTACAAATAAGGAAACCAAGGCAAACAAATTAATCGACTTGTCCAGGGTCACCCAGCTTAGCGCCTGGGGCTGGATTGGAACTCGGGTCTCCCTGACTCAGATGCTATCCACTGCACCACCTATTTGACAGATGAGGAAGCTGAGGCGTAGTTGGCATGTCTGCATCTGGGTCATCTGCCTCCAGATGCTCAAGATACTAAAGGAAGGTGGGATTATTTCAGAGGACAAAGCTTTGAGTCTTACCTCTCAGGCTCACTGTGGTGACCTTGGGCCTCAGTTTCCTCATCTGTTAAGTGAGACTAATGCAATGCCTGCCCTGGCGCTCTCTCAGGGGAGTTGGGGAGGGCCTTTAGAACAAACAGGAGCTAGTGGCGTTATTGTTTGGCAGTCGAGTGGTAGTCACAGGCCCAAGGCCCCACAGGATGTGACTGGGGGTGGGGCCCAAAGTCCATCTGGAAATGCCTTGGGGGTCCCACAGGGGCCACATTCTAGTCACCCATGAGGTCATACATGGCCCATCTCCTTCCCACTCTCCCCCTCCCCATCTCAGGGCAAGACCCTACTCTTGGCTGAGGGTTGGGGGAGAAGACCCTAGGCTGTATCACTGTTCTTGCCAATGAAAGAAACTGGTTTTGGTTAAGGAGATGGGACTCTTTCCTGTCTCCCAGCCGAGTGCCAACCTAAAAAGACCCCGGGGGGCGGGGGGGAAATAGGGTCACCATAAAGCTTCAAGCTAAGGCAGGATCCACTTGGGCAGATGGGCCTTTAACCCTTCCTCCTTGCCTCCCCACTCCAGTGGTTCCATTAAAGACAGCCTGTTCTTCCCTGCTGGGATCTTAATCAAAGACTCCTGGGGTCAGTAGCCCACCCACAGGGAGCTGACCCCCTTCCATCCTTGGGCCTTAACACTGCCCACATGCAATCTGGATCCATAAGGCCCAGAGAAGTCAGCAAGTGGATGGCTGAGCCTTGTTTGGTGACCCCTTGGCCAAACTAGGGCAAGAACCTTGAAGGAGTGAGCCAAGAAGGGAGATGGCCATTGGCTCTTCCTTCTGTCTCCTTGAGAAGGATAGGGTGGGGGGAGGGCATGGAGAGGATCCCTTAAAACGTCCCCACCGCCGCCGCCCCTGCAGCTGCCTCTGCCTGCCTTGAGGGTCTCTTTGCTCCCCTCCTGCCGCTCCAACCTCAACATCCAGGAGAGTAGCTGGCCTCAGACAACCAAGACAACCTGGGGACCTTGGCCAAGTCACTGAATCAGTTTCCTCATGAGTCAATTGAAGTGTGGGGAGGAAGCGAAAGCCTAGGAGACCCAACTAAACAGAACAGGAGCTTCCCCCGGGATGTCCCAGGTCCTCCATCCCCTGGCTGCAATCTCAGGGGGCCGGGCACCAGACAGATACAACTGTGGGGCTGCCAGGAGTGAGGAAGGCCCAGCTACAAGGCACACCTCCATCCCCTTGGTGGCCCCTAGGGGTAACCTGACTGGGAACAGGACAGGGGCAGAGATGGGTCAAAGAGGAAAAGAAAGTTCCCAAGAAAAGTGGACAGAAGGGAGACAGAAGGAAAAAAGAGAAGAGACTTCAAATTAACCCCGGCTCCTCTGGCCCTCCCTTCCTCTCACCAGAAAGGGCTCTCAGAAATGGTCATGACCTAGTGATCTAGAGATATTTTAAATGGGTGGCACGGTGGTACATTCCTTCTGGCCCACTTTTCCCTCTGCCTCAATGGAGCATGGAGCAGAGTGAGAGGTGGGGAGGCCAGAAGGGAAGCACGGAGCACCCCCCCCAACACACCTCTTTGGAAGCCTTCCATCGATGGGCTCTGCCCCAGGGATGCTAGACTATTCTAGATACACATAGTCAGCAGACTGTTTCTGGGAGGCAAGTTTTCTACTCACAGGCTCCACCTGCAGCCCCATGAGATGGGAGAGCCCTTCACCCTTCACCTACCTCCCCCAAGCTGGGGCGGGGTGAATGGGGATCACAGCTGTTCTACCCTCTCTTCTATCAACAAGAGGAGGGGGAAAGAGATCAGGAAACATCTTTCCCGGGGGACTCTGAATTTCTCTGTTTAAGAAATCTGCCTAAGATGCCAAGGCTGGTAGGGCAGAGGGCCCAGAACAGGCCAGGAACCTCGCTCACTCTCCTATGTTTGGAGTGAATGGCCGTGACCACCTCAAGGAAGACAGAGGGGCTGGGCTCTAGCCGCTGGGAGAACGGGGCCAAGGTCTCCTGGGTCAGTTCCTTCTAAATTTCTCTATCTGGACCAGATCCCAGGAAACTGAGCAGGAAGGCGGAGGAGACTCCTGGACCAAACCATGTCTCTGACATCTATACTCTTCCACAAGAGAAGCACCGAGGGCCTTGGGAAGCACGCTGGCTTCTAGGCCTGGTCCTAGCATTATGTAGCCCTATGACTATCGGCCCATCCCTCCTTTCAGATCTAAGAGCCTAGACTCTCAGGTTTCCAGGCCTGGACACTCAGACCCTCCGGCTTAAGCTCAAGAGGAAGAGGGCAGCAGGGATGCCAACCTGAGCAGGACCCCAAGGGGGACGCTGGCCCGTGAGAGGTCCGGGCGGTCACACTTACCTCATCCATCTTCTCGGAAATGGGAGTCCTCTCCCCAGCCAGCTCCTTGGCTGTGTCAGTCCCGTGGCCCAGAAGACCAGCTGGGTCAGGGGGGCCTGGTTCAGGCGGGGGACGGGGGCCCAGGCCCAGGCCCAGGTCATCCTCCTCATCTGAGTCCGGCAGGGGGGTTGGGCTGATGTCCTCCAGGCCCGTGCTGGAGGGGCGAGAGGAGGGGGTCTGGCCTCGGAAGCCTGGTTGGGAATTGGAGCCAAAATTGGGCAACGGGGAAAGCTGAGAAGAGGAGGAAGAGATGGGGCTGCCCTCCATGCGCAGCTCTGTGTCCGAGTCAGGTTCCCGGAGGAAGGGGAGCTTGGTTCTCTGCTCCTTCAGCAGCATCTCAATGCGGGAATCCAGGCTGTCGTGGGGCTTCTCTGAGGACGATGGGGAGGATTCCAGGGTAGGTGTCCCAGGGCTGTTGCAACGCTCGGGGCTCCAACCAAAGGTGGGGCCCCCCCCGGGCTCCAGGCTGTTCAGCTCAGGGGGTGGTGGTGGTGGTGGAGGTCCAGGGGGAGTCTCGGGTCTCTCTTTGGCCAGAGGGGCAACAACTGCCGGGGGCTCCACTGGGGCCTGCGCCCGGCGGTAATCCCCAGCGTCCCGCCCCCCCTGGGCAAAGGTTGGCATCGTGGCTGGCTCCTCTGGGTGGGGGGCAAACAGGGTGGGAGCCTGATAGGGGGAGAAGGCCGACTTGTAGTTGGAGCTCGTGTGGCCCAAGGGTGCCGAAGGGGGAGTATGGGAATACTGGGGGGCCTCTGACTGGACATGGGGCTTGTAGGAGCTGCTTCCAGCACCCCCAGCCCCGGCGCCGGAGGCAGCAGCAGCACCAAAGGTGTGCTCCGAGGAGCGGAAAGCCCCAGATGAGTTGTGGACATAGTGGTGCTCATGGCGGCGATTGTAGGCGTCGGTAAACTTGGTCTCATGGCGACGGGCCTTGTAGCCCGAATCCTGGCTGTAGTGGTAAGATGGTGTGGGCTGGCGGCTAGAGTAGCTTGAGTCTTGGGAGAAGGGGGTGCCCAGGCGGGGAGTGAGGGGTGTGCACTGCCCATAGGAGTTGGGGGTGTCCAGGCGGCTGCTAGAGTAGGCGGTATCATGGGAGAAGGGCGTGCTGCTGTTGGGAGTGACTGACGCCGAGGAACCCGCTGAGGCCGTACCGCCATCCTTTAGACGCTTCAAGGCATCCGTTAACTGGGGGGGGAGAAAGAGGCATAAGCCACAGAGGTAGCCACCCCACCTTTCTAGACCCTTCTCCGATAAGCTCCCTTCACATGTCACGTACATTAGCCATTCGGTACGTGACATCCCCAAGAGGCAGGGCTTTGTCCTTTGGTCTATCTTGGGCCCCCTGGCCCAGAGAAAGCTCTTGCGAAACATTTGCCATCCCCTGGTGGTGGGGTGAGAACCCAGAAAACCCAAGTTTGAAGACTGCCCCTACCCTGAAGGGAACATCCCTTTCATTCTAGATCAGAGAATGCTACCCAAGCAATTTCCAGCTCCCTGAATCTTTTCCAGGACGATTCTCCACACACACACCCCCCCCATCTCCACCTCCAACCTCTCCCTTTAACTACCAATGCCAGTCTT
Source organism: Macrotis lagotis (assembly GCF_037893015.1). Classification (NCBI taxonomy): domain Eukaryota; kingdom Metazoa; phylum Chordata; class Mammalia; order Peramelemorphia; family Peramelidae; genus Macrotis; species Macrotis lagotis. The sequence continues at coordinate 669,927,168 of NC_133666.1, forward strand.
GGCCAAGCTTCAACAAGGAAGGAGTAAGAATGAAAACAGTTAAGAGCCTGCATCTTATGTTTACAAAGCACTTTTCTCACAACAAATGGGAAAGCCCAGTCACTATCCTTGTACCCATTTCACAGCTGAGAAAACCAAGGCTCAGGAAAGCCAAGTAAGAAAATACAATCAGTCCTTTCTAAGATGGAATAAGAACACAATCTATCTTAAGTTTAGAGTGAGTGGCAAAACCTCAGGCTTTAACTTTGTCTCCTGATATCTCTAGAGCTTTAACAGGTTTGTTAAATCATGGATCCTGAGATCAAAGGGACAACAGGCTAGGAAGTCCTATCCCCTTCATTTTACAGATAAGGACATTGAGGCCCAGGGAGAGACAATAATTTATAAATTAATTTATTTAATAATTTGTCAATAGTATTGATAGAAGGAAGAAAAGGCTATGGGGGGGGGACAAAGACTTTCCTAAAAAAGGGGGCAGAGCTCACTCTCCAGATGCTGTTTTCAACCTCCCCTCTCAATTTGCCTTCATATACCATCCCACCTGGAAGTCTATTTACAAACACTCTCTCTTACACTTCCACACACACACACACACACTCTCTCTCTCTCTCTCTCTCTCTCTCACGAACCCCCCCCCCAAAGTGAGCACATTTGGCCTACTTGGTTTGTTAGGGATTGGGAAGGAGAAGGGTTCTGTAGATTGATCCAAATCCCCTACAGCTGAGACTTGTTTCAAGCAAATTCCTTTTCTTAAAATATTGACAAAAGGGTTCCCTTTAAAGAAGAGCCCTTCCTGAACCCAACTCTTGGGGAAACTGAGGCACTCCTGTCAATTAATTCAGAGGGGCAACTGGAAAGGGAAGAGTGCCTTTAATTTCCAGGAATTGGGGAGAGGGAGGGGGAAAGAAGGATTCCAGAATATGCCAAAAAGTAGAGAGAAGATTGTGTTGGGAGGCCCTTGAGGGAAGTCAACGAATATTTAGTGAGAAAAAACAAAAAGGCAGGTGGCTTGTTTAAGCAACCGAAGAATTAGATTCTGCCTCTCTTCCCCATCAAAGATCCTTCTCTAGGGCAGGGGTCCTGACTGGGGACAGAGCTGGAGGTGAAGGCAGGCTGGAATGGGCCCCATCATAAGAACTAGGGTCCCTGGGGTGAGGGGGAGAGATTTTGCTTGGATAAGTGGCATTCCATGGGCTTCTCCCCGGTCCAGAGATATCTATTGGGTGTGTGTGTAGGGGGAGATATTGGTTAGTACTTAAAGGGACAGAGTATGGATGGGCTTGGAGGCTTTTACCTAAGTTTCTTGGGCAGTTAAAGAGGAATGGGGATTTATTGGGCACCTACTAAGTACTAAACACCTGATCTTCACAACAACAGGAGGGAGGTATTCTCCCCATAGATTAGCAACCAAGTAACTTGTCCAAGGTCATACAGCTAGGCTGTTGGATTTGAACTCATGTCTTCCTGACTTGGGGTCCAGCAATCTTTCCACTGTACCCACCTAGCCACAGGGTCAAAAAGGCCATTAGGATGTGAAAAACTTGAGTCATACAGTGTGAGGAATGGGTTCAGGATCCAGGTATTCCTTCCTCCAAGTTCAGAATTTCTGGCCTCCACTCTAAAGCCACTTCTTTCATGATTTCCCCTCCTATTCCACCCATCTGACAGTCTGACTGTCTGTCTCTCTCTCTCTCTCTCTCACACACACACAGTCTCAGCCCAGCAAGCATCAGCTAGGAGAGAAAGGAAGAGAGTCCTAGAGCCCCCACAAGGAATCACTCAACTCACCTGCAAAGTTTTATTGGCTGTTGGGGAGGTGTCCAGCTCGATGCCTACTGGAAGGGTCTGGGGGGTGTAAAGGCCATTCACCAGCAACTCATAGAATCGCATTCGAGTTTCACCTGTGCAGATCAGGGGGAGGAAGAAGTCGCCTCATTAAGGGAGCAGAGATGACCGGGCCTCTCTCTTACCTCTGCCTTGAGTGGCTGCTTGTCAGGGACCACCCAGGGCAGCCCAGGCTCTAGAGGGACAGCTGTGGAAATAAGGTACAGAGCAGTACAGGAGAAAGATCATGGCCTGAAATCCATTTTTCCTCTCTTGACCCCAACAGCTAAGGATACAGAGGCAGTGGGAAGGTATCAGCCAGGTGGGTGACTGGGAAAGTCACTGCCTTCCTTTTCAAAATGAAAGAGCAAGTCTACATGAGCTCTACAGGCTGACAATCTGACCCTGATGCCTCAGGAGACCTTATTCTCCCTTCCCTGAAGGTCCAGGTAGCTGTGGGGATCCCCCCCTCTTTGTTGGGGTGGACAGCTCTTCTCCCAGTAATTCACTCACTCCACCCAGTCCTCCCCCCTGACAAAGTTCAGAAGCTAAGCTCAGCATCCCAATGTTTCCTCCTTCTACAGAAGTTGGGGAGTCTGAAAGTAATCATGAATTCTTCAAATCAGGGGCTGACTCATTTATCAAGTACCCTATTCTTTGAACTTTTAGTCACACAGTAGGGGTGCTGAGAAAGCAAACTGCTCACCCAAAGGCAACAGCTTTTGATCTCCAGGGGGTCTGCATCCCGCCAGAGGACCTTATAATGAACATACCTACACCAAACATATTCTGGGTGCTGGGATGCCTCAGATCTAGGGATGAGAATGAGTGAGACCAGCTGGTGTCCCATAGATTATTTGTTTAAAACCTTCAAATTGTTGGAGGATAGTGTTCGAAAGAGATCTGAGCTACGGGTAGAAAGCCAGGGGCATATAAACACCACTAGGTTTGGGTTGGAGTATTTTTTTTTGAGGGGGGGGGAGTGGGGTTAGGGTTTACCACACAGTAGTAAAAGGAACCAAATCACATATGGAGACTTGGAAGGAACTAATCTGACTTCATTTTACAGATGAGGAAACGGAGGCCCAGAGATGTGGCTTCCTCAAGCATTAGCAGCAGCCCCAGGTGACACCTGGTCCAGCCCTCACCTGACCAGAAGTTCAAATTCACTGATTAGTGAAATTCTCTGCTCAACTGCAGAGATATGCAGGTCCAAAGATCCCACTAACATTCCTTCCTTCCTCTCTGTTCTAGCATCTTTGGCTGAACCCCCCCCCCCTTCCCCTCACCCCAATCCCTAAAGCTAAAGAATCGTCAAAGCCTTCTACTGCCAGAATTACTGGCCCATGGAGCCTCACAGCTGCAGACAAACCAGACCGGATGGTAAGACCTTAGTTATCCATATTTAGGTAACCCATGACCCCTCTAAGACAGGGTTGAAATATGCAAAGCACCTCCATTCCTTGAGTTACAGTCAACTTTCCTCTTTTCTTGAAATACAAAGTCAGTTCCTGGTATCTTCAGGACTTTTTCAATCAGAGTTCATTAGTTAACAGAATTATGTAGGTGGTATGGGTGGACTATGAATTCTCTTTCTCAGCTTGTTAAGAGATCATGCCTTGAGTCTGAAGAAAAAGGGCTGGATATCTGGACCCAGAGGTTCAGAATTGAAAAGTCCCGGGGAAATTAGAAAGAGGGGGAAGGGAACATGGCTGAGAATGGAAGATGAGCCACTGGTGTCCTCCACCTTCAGTGGACTCTGGCTGATGCTCCTCTGGCTGATCCCTTTGCCCAGCACTGGAATGGACAGTCATTGAGTGTTTGTTAAGGAAACTCAGAATCTAAAAGAATCGCTGTGGCAATCTAGTGCAAGAAGTGTTAAGTCTATTCTATGAGGAGGGAAGAATTTGGCTTTGGGTGGTTTTCTCCCCCTGGATTATTAAGTCTTGCTCTTTTCTCATTCCAGGTATCCACACCAAGGGTGCCCGAAAACTAGAAAGGCCAGGCCTGGTCTTACCCATCACCAGGCAAAGCCCACTCACACCCAGCCAGGCTTTTGCCACCCAGGAAACCACTCAAATGCGGGAACTTTGCCCAGTCTTTCCTGGGTTGGGGGCTGCAGGGGAGGTTTAATGAGGAAGCAGCCACACTCGGTCTCTATTTTCCATTTGGATCTCCTGGGTATGAAAGAAGCTCCAAAAGAGGGGAAAGAAACTACTCTTTTGATAAAAATGATAGGAGAAAGTCCACAGACAGTTCCTGAAGAGTAGGGCCGAGGGATCCTGGGCACAGATGGGAGGGAAAGCCTCTAGGAGCAAGAAGGGGGGCAAACAGGCAACTCTTATCCCTTGCCTCCCCCCAGGGCACCCTCTTTCCTGTTTTTTAAGAGATAGATGATGCATCGACAAGTTTCTTCACCTTGTAGAGGGATTCCTGCAAAGAGGAAGTGCTGCTATCCCTTTAAGAGGGAGTGAGGCAAAACCCCCACGGTTGTCAGCCCTTGTGCAGGCTGCTGGAGCAGCCGGGCTTCATCCTTCCCGATTTATCAATGAAAGAGCTGCCCCCGGTTGGCTACCGGGAGCCGGCTGGGTTGGCTTCCTGTCCTGGAGCCACCACAATCCCGTGCCAGCGCTTTCTTGACAGAGGGCCTCCCCCTTCTTCACCCCCAGCATGGAAAAGCAATCCCCCCCTTTCCACAGATCCAGGCGCCCCAGTAAACAAAAGGGGGCCCCCATGGCACAGGGGATCATTTAAAAAGCAAGACACAAAGGCGGGTAAGGGGGAGCTTCGGAGGCGCTGGGGGAGCAGGGTAAGCCCAACTGGGGCTCATTTTCTGAGTGGTCCCGGTGGGGGGGTGGGGGTGGCCAAGGAGGAGAGCATTGTCTAAATTACAGCTCGTCTCCTAGCAACAGACAACACATTGGGCTCCACGTGATTCTGCCCAGGGGTGGGGAGAGGGGGGCAAAAAAAGGGGAGGAGGCTTCAGAGGGGGGAAAACAGAGCGATGGGTCCAACATTCCCTCACTGAGGATAGGGAGGGAAGGGGCAGGGGGGCGATCGGGAGGAGCCGAGCGCTTCTTCCAGCACCCCCCCCCCAGTCCCTCCGGGCTCTACCCACCTTTAGTGTCCAGCTCCACGTGAATGATGTTGCCCATGACGGAGGTGTTGTGGAGGTGCTGCACCGCCTCCCGAGCCCCCTTCACGGTGGCAAACACCACCTTGGCAATGCCCAGATGCTTCTTGTTCTTGGGGTTGTACAGGATCTCCACCTCTTCCACCTCCCCATATTTCTTGCACATGTCGGTCAGGAAGTTTTCCCTGATGTTGTCATTCAGTTTGGCAAAAGTCACCTGCTTGGGAGGCACCGGCCCCACGTAGAACTCATCGATCTGGGGGGGGAGGGGGGCGGGGACCGGCGGAGAAGGGGGGGGCAAATTGGGAGGTCATCGAGGCTGAAAAACTTTAAAGTCCCGAGGCAGATTCTGGCCCCCCCCAACCATGCCCCCCCCCAGCTTCAAGAGCCGGGAAACAAATAAATAAATAAATCGATATACATTTTTTTTTTGAAATGCACGCGGGCGGGGACTGAAAGCCGAGGATTAAATCGTTTGGAACGTGGAAGTCCTCGGGTTCCGAAGGCAGGGGGGGGGGATATGAAACAGTTTCTCCCTTCTGGCCCTCCCCCTCCTTCCCTGACGTAGGGTCCCCCCAGCTCAGGGGTCTTCCCCCCCTTTAAACCCAAAGGGAGGGCTGATCTCTGGTGAGCTGCCCCCCTTGGGGGCGTCTCGGGAACACGCCCCTTCCAGGCCGGTGGGCCAAAGTACCCAGCCCCCCCCCCCCCGCCCCGGGCTACGGTCCGGCTGGGGGTAGAAATGTTGACAGCAGAAGCCGGGCTCCTCCGGACACACACGCTCGCAGGGACCCGGGCGGGCGGGAAGCGGGGCCGGCTCCTTCCCAACGGCATTTCAGAACTCGGGCCAATCCCCCCGAGTCCCAGCTCCCCCGCCCGGGGCGGGGGGGGGGGGGCACTACCTTGAATTTGGGAACCCGAAGCTCCAACTCCTTGGTTTTGGTCCATGTTCTCCGGACTCGCGGGTCCTCGATCTTCACCGAGAGAAAGCACTGAGTCTGGGGGGCGGAGGGGGCGAAGGGAAGAAGCCGAGTTTGGGATGGGGGGAGGAGGCAGCCCCTGGCCCTCCGGGCTCCCTCCTCCCCCAGGTGTCACAAGTCCGGAGCTGGAGGGAGGGGGTGGGGGAGCTGACAGTTGAAGGGGGGAGGGTTCCCCCTGACGTTTCCCATGGAGAGGGGAGGGGAGGGCCGGCGGCGGCGGCGGAGGAGGGTCGGCCCCCCCACTCACAGCCTTGCTGAAGTGCTGCCCGTCGTAACGGTAGAGTTTGTGCTGCCCCTTCTTGAGCTCGGGGTCGATGATCAACTTGTAACTTCGCCAATGGTGGTTCCTCTTCTCCCCCGACGGGCCGGGCTGCTGGGGCTGCTGCTGGCTGCTGCTCTCCATGCCGTTAACCCAACCTGCCAAACGAGCCGCGGCGAGTTGGGGCGCCCCCCCGGGCCAGCGCGCCCCCCGCCGCCCCCTCCCTCCCTCCGCCGCCCCGGCCCGCCCGGCTCCCCCGAGCCGGGGCTTCTCTGGAGGGGGAGCGAGCGGAGCGGCGGCGGCGGCGGCCCCGGCCCTCCCTCCGGCTCCCGGCTCCCGCCCGCCCGCCGCCCGCCGCCCGGAGCCGGAGCCGGGGCCGGGGCCGGGGCCGGAGCGGGGCCGGGCCGGGCGGGGGGCGCTCACTTGAACTCTGCTTCTGGGCATGGTCCTCGGCGCGGCCGCTCCCTCGCCCCCCGGCCCGGCTCCCGCGGAAGGCCATGGCGCGGCTGGGGCGCGGGGCTGGGGGTCGCGGGCCGCCGCCGCCGCCGCCGCCGCCGCCAGCCCGCTCCCGCTGCTCCTCCTCCCAGCCACCCCCCCGGCCTGGCTCCGCCGCGGCCTCCGCTGGCCTCTCCCGGGGAGGGGGAGGGCGAGCGGGAGGGAAGGGGAGGGGAGAGGAAGGGGGAGGGGGCCGGAGCCCCTGCTTACATCCCCGCCGGGCGCCGGCCTCCCTGCGCGCCCAGCCTCTGCATGGTGTTCCCCGCGGGCGCCGAGGCTGGGCCGCCCGGGCCGGGGGCTGGCGGCGGCGGCGGCCGCGGCGGGAGCAGGCGGCTGGCGGCGGCGGCGGCGGCGGCGCGGCTCCCAGGCCCCGCACATCCCACAATACACCGCTATGGAGCCCGACCCAATCTCTCACCCTCCTCCTCCTTCCTCCTCCTCCTCCTCCTCCTCCTCCTCCTCTCCGCTCTCCCCCTGGCGCTCGCAGCAGCTGCGCCGCAACACCCCCCCCAGTCAAGGCCACCCCCCAGCCCGCTCTCCCCCAGCCTGGGGCGGAGGCCCGAGGGCCTGAGCTGGGGGGGGGGGGGAGGCCCCGGGGACGCGCTTTTAATTAATGCCTTTTATTATCTCTGGAGGAGGATCGCGATTCTGACCGGGGTGGGGGGGGGAGGGGAGGGGGTTCCCTTCCCCTCCCCCTCCCGAAGGAACTCGGGCTCCCCCGGGCCCGCGGGCTCCCCCGGGCGCAGCCCGCCTTTCCCTTCGGCCTCCCCCCCCCACTGTTTTCCAAGCCGGATGGAGCGGAGGTGGGCCCGCCTGACTTTGGGGGGACCCCCCCCTCCGGGGCCCAGGCTTCCCACATTAGCCTCGGGCTGCCACCCCCGGGGGGCGAGGAGGCCCGCGCCCTCCCCCCGCCGCCCGCTTTTCTTTTTCCTTTAATCCTTTTAATTTCTTTTTTTTTTTTTTTTTGCCCTCGCCAGCTCGGCCCCTTCCCCGACTTTCCCCAAACTCGACCGAGTCTCCTGCTACAATTCATTTTTTTCCTTTATTAAAGGGCCTGGGACTGGCGGGGACCAATCAGCGCGCAGCTTCCATTTGGTCGCTTCTACCCCGAAGCACCCGGCGCCGCTTCTCGGTTACACTAGGACTGGGGGGAGGGGAGGGGAGGGCGCAAGGGGTGGTTTTTTCCCCCCTTCCCCTCCTTCCTTCTTCACTCTCTCTCCCTGCCTCCGCCGGGCCGAAGGGGAGGCTGTCTGTCTCTCTCGGGCTCCGCCGTGGTGCGTCTCATATTGGGGGGTATTTGGGGGGTTTGTAATCGGGCCGCGGTGCGGTAATTGGCTGATTCAGGGCGCCAGGGCCCTTGGGCCAATCAGCGTGAAGCTTCTATGGGGCTTGAGTTATTAGACGCGGCTCTCCAAACATCCGTCATCAGACAAGCCAAGGAGAGGCCAACATTCAGGGAGCCATTTTTCTGCCATGGAAGTAAATGGCCAAGTGGGTTTTCCTTTGTTCCAAAAGGGGGAACGCTTTTCCTTTTGACTACCACCAGCCAGTGCAGGATTGCCCCGTGCTCTTGTCCAATGTTGGTCACCAATGCTAAAGGACCGATGGAAGAAGGAAGACTTCATTTCTCTTAAACAATGATTTGGGATTTTGCCTTTTTTCCTCCTTATGACCTGGAATCCATCTTTGTCTTGTATAACTAGGTCATAACCCACCATTCACGTTCAGCAGTGTAAAAATTCTGAATCCAAAAACCAACCTAAGTAAATAACATATTTATTTGCTTTTTTCCTTTTTTATTTTGTGGCTGGGGGTGAGGGGTGGGGGGGGGGAGCTTGAGCTGTCTAATCTGTATCCTCTGGACTGAACAATAAATTTTTTACTATGTATATAACTTCCTCTATTCACCCCTTAAACCTGGCCATCTTATTAACTCCTCTCCTTCTCTCTTAACAAGGTAATGTTTGAGATGTAGAGTTTTAGGAAATGATGAATTCTGGCCAAAAAACTGTAAGCCATTATGTTAATGCCGTTCTTTTCAATTCTGCTCTGTTGTAAGTACCCAGTCCCTTCTGTCCGGATTTCAGTTCAGTGTTCATGTGAATGTTACCGAAATGTCCTCCTTTCCGAGCCTCCTTCTATCTGCATGTCTTGTCTTTGTCTCTCCAGTCGCTGCCTGGAAGGAGCCAGCTGGAGCTTTGTACGAATGTTTAAGTCCAGGGATGGCAGCTGCCTTTGTTCCCAATGAGCTGGTCCATCTCCTTTAAGCAGACCTCTTTTTTGAGGGCGACAGCTCTGATTTCTCTAGTCTTGGGGGGGTTGGGGGGGGAGAAGGGAAGAGAGGAGAAAGCCCCACTCTTGGGCAGAGAGTGGTCACAGGAACCTAGACTGAACCCCCTTCCAACAAGCCCCAAGCAGGGGCTGCCAACCGGCATGTTGGAACTGGGCAGCCTCCTTCTCTGGTGGTTGGGGGGCACCGGGGTGCGAAGTGCCTTGACTCTCCTCGTCTCCCCTTTGGGGGGTTTTTTTCCCTTTTGTCTCTGAAATGTCTCTTGATGCCCTCGCCCTAGCCAGCCCCGGCGGTGAAGCCCAGCCAGCCTTTGGCCGAACTCGAAGGCGAGGAATGCCCTGCCATTGTAGCTGACAGGTGGCGACCCCCCCCCAAGATGAGGATGGGGGTCCGGGCAGGCCGACGCCACAAAATGGTGGGCTGCAGCACCCGGGTCCACCTGGCAGCCTCCGGTAAGTGGGGACGTGCCCGAGCGAGGCGGGGAGCAGGCCCCGCCGCAGTGCCAGGGCCAGCCCTGCCCGGCGCCCCGGCCGCTGGGGGGGGCCACCATGGACAGCGCAGGGAGACCCGGGCCGGGGCGCTTCCCGTCGGGACCGAGGGGGCTCCGGGGGCTCCTTCCTTCTCCCCTCCCCTTGACCCCCACGGCCCCCCCCCCGGACCTGCCCGTTGGAGGGGACCCTCCATGGGGTTGGGGCGGCTGTGTGAGCCCCCTGGGGAGGGGGCCCCCGTGGGACCCCCAGGCCAGCTTTGCCAGGCCGGCCCGGGCGGCCCGGGCGGACCAGGGCTCGGGCGTCCATGTTGGCGCCATGACGCAGCAGTCTTTCTTCCCCGGCTCGCTCTCCGCTCTCCGCTCCCTCCCTCCCCCTTCCCGCCCCGCCGCGCTCCAGTTTTATTCTCAGGTTCCGAGAGCGCGCCCGGCCGGAGCGGGCGGGCGGGCGGGCGGGGGCCGGGGCCCCTAGTCGGTGGGGCCGGCCCGGGCTCGGGGGGCGGCTTGCTAATGGCCGCTTCGAGCTCGGCTCTGTGGCTCCGGAGCAGGAGGGCCTGCCCCGGCCTGCGGGGGGCTCTGGCTAGCTCATGGGGGGGGGGCTTTATTTATTCATTCGGGGTGAGGCTCTGGCTTTCCCTGGCCCGGCCCGGCCCGGCCCCGGCCCCGGCCCCGGCCCCGGCCCAGCCCAGCCCCGGCCCAGCCCAGCCCCGGCCCGGCCCGGCCCGGCTCGCCGGGGAAGAAAAGGCGGGCGCCATTTCGCGCTCCGGAGGCGGCGGCCGCGGCGGCTGGCGCTGGAGGCGGGGGGAGGGGCGGAGGGCGGTGGCTGCGGTGGGGGAGGGGAGGGGAGGGGAGGGGGGCGGGCGCAGTGGAAGCCGAGAGCCCGGGCCGGGCCAGCCGCCGCCTCCTCCCCTCCCCCGCTGCCGCCCGCGCTCCGCTGGGGGAGGGGAGAGCCGCAGACAAAGGGGAGGGGGAGGCGGGCGCTGGGGGAGGGGTGACCCTGGGAGCTCCCGCTCCTCCGCCGCTCTCCTCCTCCCTCCCGGAGCCTGCTCTGCCTCGAGGCTTCCTCGGGCACCCAGCGGGGACTGAGCCCCCGGGCTCCCGAGGCAGATGGGGGGCCAGGGCCTCCCTGCCCTGGCCGGTTCCCCCAAGGGGCAGCCCCACCCCAGGCCGGCAGCGACCCCGGAGAGGCAGTGGGGGGGGGGGGCTGGGTGGGACCTGGACCTATTGGGGGATGACCTTGGCTGTTCCTCCCCCTCCCCACACCCCCCCCCTTCCCAGTCAGGATGCCCAGAAACTCGGGGCTCACTTGGATCCCTGAGACCCAGCGAAGCAGGCGGAGCCAGCCCGGGGTAAGAGTGAATGCCCAGGGACCCCCGGCCACATGTTCCATTATTCAGTCTAGTTCCTTCAAGCCCATCTTAGCTTCAGAAACATCGTACCCCACGATCTGGGTGGGGCCGGGGCTTGGCACGGGGCGCACCAAGCCAAGCGCTTCCCTTTCAGTAACTGGATGTCTGGGGACTGGATTCCAAAGAGGAAGACCTTGGTTTCCCACTTATTGTGTGATTTTGGGGGGCCCCCCTTCCCCTTCCAAGCTGGGCTTCAGAGGCAGGGCATCCCCCCTTTGAAGGCCAGCCCCTAGAGGGAACTGGAAGGAGCTCTGATTTTGGGGAGGGGGCTTGGGAAGCCCACTGGTGGGCTCCTTCACGCTGATTTCTCCAGTCGGATGCCACTGGGTAAGTCCTTCGCTCTCGGAGCCTTTTTCTCCCTATGTGGGTGGAGGGCTGAAGCAACCTTGGAAACCAGTTTTATAAATGGCAGCGGCTTCCTGCCTCTCTTCTCCAAGTGACAAGGCCTTTGGCGGCTCCCTTCCTCGGCTCCCCCCTCCCCATCCAGTCCCTCCACTGACCCTGGCATGTCCATTTTTGCTGCAGAGAATCTTGTTCAGAAATTATAAGACTTCTATCCTGGACTTAAGGATTCCAACTCCACAATAAAAACAGGAAAAACATGTTTTGTCTTTGTATGTTTGCTCAGTTCTGGATCTGGCCGTAAACAACCCCTCCCTCCCCCAGCTGGATGAGGCCCTATCTTTCCCCAGGGCCTCCCAGAGCAGTGGCCAAGGTCACCAAACCTTTGGAGCCGTTCAGATTCTTGGCCTTTTGGCCTTGGCTTCCCCCTCCCCCATGGCCACCGAGGCCTGGAAACCCATTCCTGATCTTCAGCAGCCCACCCCCTCAGCTGAATTCCTCTGAATTTGCTTCCCTGGTTTGTACCAGAGCCAAAGAAGGGGGTCTTGTTGACTACCCACGGCGGCTCCATCGATGGACTCTTCCGGGGCTGGGTGGATTTGGGGGGGGGGGTTGTTTTGGCTTTTTTTTTTCCTCCTCTTCATGGTGGAAGTAGACAAAGAGTGTGACTTCTTGTGGGCTGAACTCTGCAGTCTGGAAATGTTGGGGAAGAAGACCGACCTTAGCCCACGAGCCACCTTTGGGGGCTCTAAAGCTGCCGTGAAGTTCTTCTGTCCAGAGGGTCTGGACCCCTCTGACTTAACCACCAGCCAAGAGATGGAAGAAAACCATCAGGACTCTCGGCTCGCCTAGCAAGAGCTGGGCCGGACTGGGCCCCCCATTTTCCTGGCAGCTGGGTCATAAGGTAGGTAGCCTGCCTGTCTCTTACCCACGTGGTGTTGTGCCTCCAACCTCCCCAGTTTACTTTGAAAGGAGTCTGAGATGAGGACGGAAACGAATCCCCAAACTAAAGCAGCAGTGCTGCCTCTGGGAGGGCCCCTCGCTGACTGGTGGAGCCACCGTGAACCTGCTCGGCCGGTTTCTGGTTCCTGCCCTTCCTTCCCCTCCCCCCTTCCCCTCCCCCCCCCACCACGGGGTGCGTACTTGGCAGGGTCTAGCCACCCGCCTCCCCGCCCCCATCTCTTCTGCCATCCTCGGCCTGCTACCGTATTTACTAGCGTAGGGATGCCCCTGCGGGGGGAGGAAGGGGATGTGACCTCTTGGATGGTCTGGCCCGGCTGTTGGAGGCAGGGAGGTCAGCCTGGTGACTTTACGGTAACTTTCTCTCCTGCTCACCCGGTCTCTAAGAAAATGGATTGGGGTGGGGGATGGGAGGAGAGCTGCGGAAGCCAGCCAGTTTTGAGCCCCAAGCGGCCCTCCCCGGCCCCACCCCCCCCTTACCCTTTGCAGTCTCCGCCTTTCTCTCTCCCTGGGCCCAGAAAGCATTTTAGATAGACATGCTGTTTAACAACTTACTAAAAGGTCTATCTAATCCAATTTTGACCAGAAGAGGAACCTGAGGTTCAGGGTGCCCCTTAACAAGGTTCAGACTTCCAGTATTAACTGATTTCCTTCCTTTCTGAAGCCTTATTTCCCCCAGAATACTTAAAACACCCTAGGAGGTGGGGGCTGGGGCAGTTGTCTATCTCCCGTATCTCCAGTAAGTGGCCTACCCAATGTTTAAAAGTCTAAACTTAAAGGGAGAGAGGGGTAGGATTAAAACCCAAGACTTGGGATCATTCCTTTAGACCTGCTTAGCACCCTGCCCCCCAACCGTAGCAGAGAGGGAAACTAAGTGATGGATTTGCCTTAGTCTGAGCTCAGGTTAATATTGAAGGGGCTTCAGAACTCAACTCCTTTTTACTAATGGGGAAACTGAGACTCAGAGAGAGGAAGGATCTGAACTCAGATCTTCCCACTTCTGGTAGTGTTCTCTACCTCTTTGACACTGTCTTCTCCGGAAGGTCTTCAGTCTCCCACCCTTAGGCCTTAGGCATAGGCTTGGTGACCCTCTCCTCCCCTCCTCTGGGTGGAAGGGGACTAACTCCTGTTCTGGGAGAATCCCCCGCTCCGCTTCGCTTCTCTCAGGGTCCCCTGCAGGTTTGGAATCTCCGGGAATAAGGACTTTAGGATCCCCAAAGCTCCTGGGGTCCAGGCCAGCTCTGCCCCTTGGACCCTTCCCTTTTGGCCTCGGTCTCGTTATCTAGTTACCATAATACCAGTCCCCTGCTGGGTTCTATTTGGGAGGGTCAGCTGAGATAATGGCCTGCGGAGGGCTTTGAAAAGCCTTAGGCAGCTTTTTAGAAATGCAAAGCTCTGGTATTCTAATTTCAACCGTGGGAGGGGCTGGGGAGAGGCTTCTGCTGATTCCAGAGGTCATGGGGAGGGGTTTGGGGGTACCCCCCCTTTTAAGTGGAGCTGAAACTTGGCTAGGTGGGGCATAGGACCCAGAGCCCACTTTTTGGAGCTACCCCCTTGGAAGGATGTGCTAGTTCCTGAGGTTAAAGGTTAACTGGGGCTGTGAGCCCTCCGGGGGTGTGAAATGATTTACCCCACCCCGGGCTGGTCTCTGAAGTGGGGACTCTAGTCCAACCCTTTCACCACTTGTTAATGAGGGCCCCTTTGCTGGGGTTGGGTAACTCATAAACAATTAAAACAATTCCTTGCTAAATTGTGGGAGGTTGCCTCCCCGTACCCCTGGAGTTCAGAGAAGGGTTAATGGGGGTGGGGGGGAGACCAGTTGATCCAGGCTCCCTGGGCTCTCTTTTCCTCTAATTCTGTTTCCCCCAGTCTTCTGGGGCAAGGATCCCCAGGTGAATTTCTGGGAGTCTGTGATTTTGGATGGAACAAAAAATTCTGATTTCCTCCTTAGGGATTTTTAAATATTCTGAAATGGGGTCTCATAATCCCCCCCCCAAAAAAAAAGTTAAGATCCTCAGAGTCAGCAAGGTATCTAGACCCTGGGCTTGGAGTCAAAAAATACCTGGGTTCAAATCTTACCCCAACACTTGCTGGCTCTTACCCTAGTCCCTTAACCCTCAGGTTACTCATCTGTAAAGTGAAACATTGGACACTGACCTCTGACGTCCTGTTAGCTCAGAATCTCTGATCTTTTGCTCCCCCTTTTTCTTCTCCCTCTTTTTTCCCCTTTCATTTCTCCCTTTTCCTATGAGCCTTTACAGCTGATGGTCCTTGAGTCCACCCCCTCGTGTTGTAGAAGGAGAGATTAATTATTCCAAGGTCTTTTAGATAGGAACTGCTAGAGGAATTAGGATTTGGGTTGTTTGCTTGGTTTTGGTTTTTTTTTTTTAGGAATTGGGATTTGAATCCAGGTTTGTTGATTCCAAAGCTAGCTATGTGATTTAATCAGTTTTCCAGACTCCTTTTCTCTTCCCCTGAAGTAACACAAATTATCCAGGCTATGGCCCCAGAACTGGGGTTCAGACTTGTGACCTCTGACTCCAGAACAGGAATTTCTAGCACTTGACACCTTGCCCCCCTCCCTGTTTTCTTAGTGGTTGGCATCCAGGTTCTGGGTCATGCCAGACCTCAATTCATCAAAGACCTAACCCAACCAGGCTATTCCTGGACTCCTCCTCCTCCTCCCTTTTTTTGTTTCTTTATTTTTGCAAGGCAGCCCAGTTGAGTGACTTGCCCAAGGTCACAAAGCTAGGTAAATTATTAAGTGTCTGCAACCAGATCTGACTCCCCGGTTGGTGCTTGCTCCACTGAGTCACCTAGCTGCCCCTATTCCTAGTCCCTTTTGTCAGATGTCAAATGGGCTTCCATCACCAGCTCAGTGAGAAATGCCCAGGCAAGTAGAGTCCTGGGCTTAGAGTTAGTAAATGTGAGAACTGAACCCCAGAGGTGTCTATAAAATTGGGATGCTGGCAGTAGTAGTAGTACTAATAATAATAAGCTTACTAAGTGACTTCTGAACTGTTTACCAGTATTATCCCACTCGATCCTCATCACATCCCTGAGAGGGCTATGCCTCATCTCTATTTCACCAATTGAGGAAACTGAGAAAAATAGATGGGCTACTTGTGCAGGATCGTCTTCCCTAAAATGTGGAATTTGAACTCAGCTTTCTGACTCCAGGCCAAGTCCTCGGGGCCCAATGGCTCCTCCTAGAGGACCTATCTCACAGTGTTATGACAATCAAATGAGTTCATAAATAAGTCTTTGTAAACTTTAAAGCCTTATGGGAATGTTTACTAACACTGAGATTCTGTAATCTTGAGCCTCTCTTAGCCTCAGTTTCCTCATAAGTAAAATGGGGATAATGATCTTCTTAGCATGTCCCTCAGTGAATAATGAAGCTCATATGGAACATAAACTCATGCAGAGTACTGTGTGTGGTTTCTGGCCCCTGTCTAGTGGTCAGTCAGTTGTGGCCACCCTGAGGCCACCTTCTCCCTGGGTGACACACCCCTCATCCTCAGCTAGTGTTCAATGGAGGAAGTTACTGTGATGGGCAGAGGTTAATTTTCATTTGTGTTTTCAGAGGTTAGGCTTACCTGGGCCAGAAACACATGACTATGTAATCTACACTGGGCAAGTCCCTTGAGGGGCTTAAGACTGTCTGTTTGGAGCCAGTGGTGACCTCAGGTTACCTGGTCTAACCCCCTTCCCAAAGTCACACAGAGGAGGGAGCAATCTGGACCTCCAATTTAAGTCCTTTCCATTATTCCACACTGTCTTCCCCATCCATCCCATTTTAGGCCTTTGTTTCCTTATTTTCAAAATTAGGAAGTTGGACCAGGTGATCTCTGAGATCCTCTTCTGCCCTCAGTGCTCAATGAGGAGACAGTGTAGAGCTATGGAAAAAGAGCCCTTGCTTTGAAGAGAAGAGCTGAGTTCAAATGTGACTGCCATTTTCAACTTGTAAGGTCCAGATGACAGGGGTTCCATCCATAAAAAGAAGGGGATATGAGAAGGCAGCTCTGCAGAAAGGGGAGGTATTCTGGGCCTGGAACCACAGACCCCAGTTAGATTGTGGCTCAGCCACTTACTAGAGGAGTAACCTTGGCCAAGTCCCTTTCCTCCAGGCTGCTCTATAAGAAAGTGTTGGATTAGGTGGCTTCTGAGGTTCCTTCTTTGCCCGGAATACCGTGATTCATTCAACACATTTGTTTTCAGGAGAATGGGCCACCGTGGAAAGAACCCTGATGTTGGCACCTGAGAAGCCTGGGTACCTTCCCAGCCCTACAGCTTGGGAGGCAGTGTGGTTCAGTGGAAAGAAAGATGAATGGAGTCAGAGGACCCTGGCTCCAGATCTCAACTCTTCCTTTCACTCCCTATGTGACTGCAGGCAAGTGTGTGAGCTTCTCTGAACCTCAGTCTCCTCCTCTAACAAATGAAGTTGGACTTCTAGCATTTCTTCCAACTCTTAAATCTAGGACCCTTAAGGAACAGAGACAGAAACAATTCTTGCCCATTATCATCAAGCATTTAGTGAATACTTACTGTCAGGCTAAACTCCGGAGATAAAAGGAGGCAAATGTCAGTTATTACCTTCAGAGGAGCTGCCAACCCAACATACAAGATATATAGTGGATGGGCAGCTAGATGGCATCAGAGAAGGGTAAAGGTCCTGGAGTCAGGAGGACCCAAGCTCAAATGCAGCCTCAGAAATTGGTGAGATCTTGGATGAGTCACTTAACCTTGATTGCCATGTTTTTGTCTGTGTTTGTGTGTCTATGTGTGTGTGTGTGTGTGTGTGTGTGTGTGTGTGTGTGTGTAGAAAGATAGTTAAACTCAGGTAAATGGGAAGTAATGGAGGAAGGGTGGAGGTATCATTCTGTAATCTATCTGTCTATCTATCTATCTATCTTTCTATCTTCACCTGCCAAACCCTGAGGCCTTTTATCAGTGGACTCTATGAGGTGAAGGTCTTGTCCTCTCTTCCTCATTTTATAAAGGAAGAAACAAAGACCTGGGCTGAGGTCTGGAGATACAAATAATCCTTGTTTTCAGAGAACTCAAATTCTAATTTGGGAGACATGTAAGGTTTCAACTATAATTGGGCTGTGACCTGAAAAGTAGGAGTAACTTGCCCTCAGGTACAGGGAAGCCCATGGGCATATTTTAACTTCCTTTCCTGGGCTCCATACTCCTCTTTTTTTGTCTAGTAAAAGATCATCAAAAGAAGCTTAGATTAGGGATTGGAACCTTGACCATCCTCCCTTCCTGGTATCTTTTGAGGTTCTCCAAGTTTTTCTTGCCATTTTCATATTTTTATTCATTCTTTATGAGAGTGATTGAGGCACCTTAGAGATCCTCTGGTCTACCCTTCATTTTATAAGAGAGAGGAACCTGAGGCTCAAAGAGCTGAAGGGACTTAGCTGTAGTCACATAAGGTGGTGAGTGATAGAGTTGAGATTTGAACTTGAGGCCTCTGTTGGCAGGTCCGGCTCTCTTTATTCTTGCCTCCCAAGTAGCAGGGATGGTTGCCTATGAGTACCAAATCTAACATTTCCTACCCTGTTCTCCGCCAGGATACTAACAAATGACCTAATTTCTATTCAGCAGACGTTCAGGAGATCTTATTAGAGGTCCTTTGGCTGTCCCTTCCAAGGAATTCTTAATTGTGATAGTAGAGGAAAGCCCCTTCCCCTTCCACTTCATAGGCCTCCTGGCAAGGGCTGAGGGGATGTCAGTCCAGAAGGGGGCTGCCAGAGGAGAGGTGAGAGCTGCCTGCCCTGGGAGGGAGCCTTTGGCATCCGATCAGCTCTCTGCTACATCCTCCTCCAGTGCATACAAGCTCCCATTGTCCCTGCCCATGGCAGTCTGTCTTTTTTAGCTCACTGAGCAGGCTCTCCTCAGGCTTCAGTCTGGAAGAACCTGGTTATTTCAAAGCTAGTCGAAGGCAGTAAGTGCTTATTAAGCATCCACTCTATGCCTGTCTTGATTTCTTCATCTGCCAAATCAGGGTGATGATGATATATTCACACTGCCAGTGGCTCAGAGCTGGAGAGAGGAGCAAATGGTAGAGTGTGGGGGCAGGGAGGGTGAAGACTAAAACAAACTAAATGTTGGCTATTCTTCCCCTCTTGGGAAGGACTGAGCATGGCGGGCCTGATCTCCCGGAGAGCGGAGAGGACAGCTGCTCTCTCCATGTGTCCCTCACTTAGCTTGG
Organism: Macrotis lagotis; assembly: GCF_037893015.1. Taxonomy (NCBI): domain Eukaryota; kingdom Metazoa; phylum Chordata; class Mammalia; order Peramelemorphia; family Peramelidae; genus Macrotis; species Macrotis lagotis. The sequence continues at coordinate 669,945,564 of NC_133666.1, forward strand.
CCAATTTGGCATTCTTGAGCAAACAACTGGTGGACAGAGCCAGCTGAGTGAGAATGACCCAGTGAGAAGTCGGTCTGTTCAGCCCAGCAGGGAGATCTGGGGCTGGGGGATGTGGACCCCCCACCCACCCACCCAGGTCAAGGATAGGCTTCTGGCTTGGAGGAGACAAGAGAAATTTGATTTTCTCCTATTCCAGCTTCAGTACAGGTTTTTCCCATCAGGGGCTTATAGCCCCTGGCAGGTGGGCAGCCTTCTGCAGTCTGGCAGAACTGAATATTCCCAGGGTTGACCAGAACCTTCCATAGGTTCAAATCCTACCCCTCCTGGCATTTACTAGCTTGGGTAGGCAGGCACAGCACTGACTTTGGGGTCCAATTCACATCCTTCCATTATGTCCTTGGCCAGATTCTTTCCCCTCCTTGGGCTTTAGTTTCCCCATCAACAAATAACCTCTTGGGTTTCCTTCCAGCTCTAAAAACTCCTCTAATCTGACAGTGGTCAAGTCCCCTTCACCTCAGTTTCCTCATTTGTAAAATGAGAATGATACTGTACTATCTACCTCATAGGGTTGCTGGAGGATCACATTTGATGATGTTTATAAATATACTTTAGAAAATCTTCAGGTACAATAGAAGCTTTGGCTATCAGTTAAATGCTCTTGGGACCAACTTGGGTAAAGAAAGACTTCTTTTACAGAGACTTTTCCTTCCCTCCCCTGACTTCTTGCAAGATTTAGAAACTGCATGGTGCCTGCCTATGTTTAAACCTTATCCCTGCTCCTAACTGCCTGTGTGACCCTGACCACCCTTTAGACTTCAGTTTCCTGACTTGTAGAATGAAAGAGAATCCGGCCCTTGGTGAGTTTCCAGTTCTAGGTGTGTGGTTCGATGACCAGGGGCAAGTTTTTAACTTCTGAGCCTCAGTTTCCCCATCTGTAAAATGAAGACCATACCTGTAGTGTAGTGTCTTCCTCACAGACTGTAGTCATGTGTATAAAGCAATGTACAGACTTCAAAATCCTCTAATAACAGCAGTCATCATTTTACCTGATGGGTTTGTTTAAAGAAGGGTATATATCTGTATAATTTAAATCTCAGTCATAGGATCTTAGAATTAGAAGGAATTTGGAAGATTATCCTTGCCAACATATTATCCTTTACTTCTCTCCCCACTCAGTTTTACAGATGGAGAAACTGAGGCACAGAGGTGTTAAATGATTTGAGCAGGGAGTGATAAATAGTAATGTCAAACCTGTTATGGGAAAACTTCTGGATTCTAGACAAGGACAGGTTCTCTCCCTCCCCCCACCCCACAGCCTAGAGCTGGGCATCATTTTATTTACTAGATTGAGCCTCTTAATGAATGCCCCCTTAGCCTTGTAGGAATAGGGATAATGGTTTCCCATTGGACTCAGCAAGAGAAAAAAAATCTATGGGAAATAACATGCTTAGTCTTTTTTTTTTCAGTCATGTCTGACTCTCTTGAAGTGGAGGGCAATTTGGTAGCGCAGTAGTTCGAATCCTACCTCCGACACTTAATCATTACCTAGCTGTGTGACCTTGGGCAAATCACTTAACCTCATTGCCTTAAATAAATAAAATTTAAAGAAAAGATACTAGAATGGTTTATCATTTTTTCTTCTCCAGCTCATTTTGCAGAAGGGGAAACTGAGGCAAACAAGGTTAAGGGACTTGTCCAGGATTACACAGGTAGTAAATATCTGAAGCCAGATTAGAATTTGGGAAGATGAGTCTTATTGACACTCATCCACTTCAACCACTCTACCACCTGGCTGCCCCCCAGATTTATTAAGCACTGATTATTTACCTAGTACTGCTTGGTGTTGGGGTTATAAGACAAAAGTGCTTCCCTCTCCCCACTAGCACAGGAACAATCGCACTTCCTACAGAGAAATCAGGGACCCAGAAAATGCCTCTGTTCTCTGGTTCCTTGGACACCTTCATTTATAACCCACAATGGGAAAGGCCCTGTCCTTCCTGGTCTAAAATGTAGCTCATAGGTCCCTTCCTCCTGTTACCCTCAGAGTTAGAGCTCTTCTCCTCCAAGCTCCTCATTTGTTGCTGAAACTGGGGCTTAGACCTTCTGTCTGAGCCTGAGGTTCTAGAACCTAGGCTAGGTACACACACACACACACACACACACACACTCACTCACACTCTCTCTCACTCTATTCCCTTATTGGACAAATGGGAAAATTGAGGCCCAGGAATGCCCAAGTCCTAGGACCTTGGGTTGTTCATTACTCAGTCTTCCCTACCACTTTGCTAAGCTCCCACTACATACCTATGGAGTTGTTTTACTACCTTTTGCTAGAAGCTCTGCTTCCCATCATTTGGGACAAGTTCACATTGCCTGTCTTCCCCTCCTCTGTTGACTTGTGGAGTTTGTGGTCCACTGAACCCCTCAGATCTTTTTCAGATGAATTGTGTTCCCTGACGTTTTTAATCTAAGCCTAGGTCTTTTTATTTATCCATATTAAACTTTATTTTGTCAGATTTGGCCTAATGTTCTGTTATGTCAGCATCTTTTTTTTTTAACCCAAATACATTCATCCAGAGCATTTTGCTGTCCCTCTCAGCTTGGTTCTCTCCTGCAAATTTGCTAAGGATGCAGATACTATGTGTGTAGTTTACCCAGTCATTGATAAAATCTTTATCCGTGTCTGGGCCAAGCACAGGTCTCTGGGACACCACTGCAGACCTCCTGCCAAATTAACCTCAGATTGTTGGTGTCATTTGAACCAATTCCAGATCTATCTAATTGCAGTATCATCTAACCAACACCCCTATGTTCTCCCCAAGAACACCCTGGGAGGCTTTGATAAAATCTAGGAAATCCCCATAGCATTTCTTGGCTCTAATAGTTTGGTCCAACCCTCTTATTTTACAGCTGAGGAAACCAAGGCCTATAAAGGTCAAGAGGTCAACAACAGGAGTCTGGAACTTCTTAGACTAGATTATTGGTCTTTACATGGCTGCTTCTCCTTCTCTTCCCTTCCCCTGGAAACCTTCTGCCAAGACACTAAGGACCCACTCACAGGCATAAGATTAGGTCTGTGGCCTGGTTACCTTTTCTGGCCTACTAATAACCTAAATTCCCAGAAGTGAGGTGTTCTCAGATTTGGGGGGTTGTTACTGTTGAATACTTTCACGGAAGTCTGATGATTTCCCCTTGACAGATTGGAGTGGTTTGCAGGTCATCTTATAGCTGAGGAGCTGAGGGTAGGAGGCAAGCCAGGTGAAATGACTTGCCCAGGGTCATGCAGCTAGTAAAGCCTCTGAGGGTTGGGTTTGAACTCAGGTCTTCCTGACCCCAGATGTAGTGCTCTATCCCTGAACCACCTAGTCACTCTCCCATGATATATGTTGAAATTTTCTTGGCAGTGATACTGGAGTGGTTTGCCATTTCCTTCTCCAGTTCATTTTATAGATGAGGAAACTGAGACAAACCAGGTACTTGCGCAGGGTCACACAGCTAATAAAGAGGCAGAAGCTGGATTTGAACTTAGGTCTTCCTGACCCCAGATGCAGGGGGACAGGCTGCTTCCCTGACCCCCCCATGATATAAATTGCTATTTTCTTAGTGAAGATACTGCAGTATTTTGCCCATTTCCTTCTCCAGGTCATTTTACAGATGAGGAAACAGGCAAACAAGGTGAAGTGACTTGCCCAAGGTCAGACAACTAGTTAGTGACTGCTCTGCTCTTTCTTGTCCGAATACCACTAGGCTATCTCTGAAATCTAGAAGACTGCAGTTAAAGCCCTACCTCAGACCATTGTGTGACCCTGGGGTCAAGTCACCCAAGATCCTGGGACTTTAAGTCTATCAGCCTCAGTTTCCTCATCTGTAAAATGGGAATAATAATCACTTACCTCTCAGCATTGTTTTGAGGATGAAATAACATTTTTTTTTAGGTTTTTTGCAAGGCAAATGGGGTTAAGTGGCTTGCCCAAGGCTACACAGCTAGGTCATTATTAAGTGTCTGAGACCGGGTTTGAACCCAGGTACTCCAGACTCCAAGGCTGGTGCTTTATCCACTATGCCACCTAGCTGTCCCATGAGATAACATTTCAAGTACTTTGCTAGCTAATATTAATAGTAAGAGTAATCTTGAGATCATCTCCTAGCTTTCAGTAAGGTGTCCTGTCCACAGCATTTAATACCTGTGAATAAATTAGTTAAAAATGTGTCTCCAATCTCTCCCTCACCCTCCAGGGGCAGCTAGGTGGCACAGTGGATGGAATCCATCCTTAGACACATACTAGCTGTGTGACCTTGAGCAAGTCACTTCACCCTGTTTGCCTCAGTTTCCTGATCTGTAAAATGAACTAGAGAAAGAAATGACTAACTACTTTGGTATCTCTACCAAGAAAATTCCAAATGGGGGCTGGAAGAATGGCCACAGCTGAAAACAATTGAAAGACAGATCTCCCCACCAAATCCATTTGCATAGAGTTGTCTGGGGCCCAGCTTTATCTGGGATGACACCTAAGTATTTACATTGGACTGCTAAAACCCCCGTCAAGATCAAACAAAAACAGGTTCCTGCAGGTTGAGTGTTGACTTAGAAAACCACAAATTAACATTATCTGTGTCTTATTGTGTTCTTTTATTTATTTTGTTAACCATTTCCTGATCCAGGCTGCTCTGGGGAGTTTTGTGACTGTACTGAGAAGGGTCTTATCCCTGTAAAGTTTACAAAGCTTGCTACAAATATTGTGTTTGAACCTTAGACTTATGAACTAAGGTTGTTTAGTAGGGTAGCTAGCTAGCTAGAATGTTGGGGCTAATCTGACCTCAGATACTTCATAACTGTGGACCCTGGGCGGGTTACTTCACCCTGCCTGCCTTAGTTTCCCCATCTGTAAAATGAGCTGGGGAAGGCAGGCCATTCCTGTATCTTTGCCCAGAAAATGCCAAATGGGGGCATGAAGAGTCAGATACAATTGAAAAGAGTATAAATGACCAGCTCTGTCTCCTTGCTGTCCCCCAACCCAGTCCTGCCTCTTGAGTTTCCTCATTGACCCCTGTTGTCCCTTCTCCAGCATCCCCTGCACCCCTCTGCCGAATTGCTATTCCTAAAGTACAGAAACTCCAGAGGCTCCTTCCTTCCTTGGGACAAAAAAAATAGAGCTCTGTTTATCTTTTAAAACCCTTCACCATTTGGCTCTGGCCTCCTTTCCAGGCTCATGGCACATTCCTGTCTTTCTCTCCCTCTATCTACCTCCCAAGCCACTTTCCAGACAGGAGACAGAAGAACATTTTCAGCCCCTTCCCTCCCCCTGCTTTGCCCAGGCGTGGATTCACCCTGGCCCCCATGGAGGTAGCAGCCTTAAAATCCTCCCGACACAAGTGATAGGAATATATGGGAAATCAGGAAACCATGTAGGCCTTGAGTTTCTTCTCTAAGATGAGCCTTGGCCAAGTCACCCTCCCTTCAGGATCCATTCTGTCCTTTCCTCCCCTTCAGAGAATCTCAGGCCTTAAATTACTCTGTAAGTCATTTGTTTCTATTTCTCGGCAAGCACAGTTTCTCCTTCGAGATTGTAACTTGATTGAGCTTCCAGGCTGTTTCCTTGTAGCCTCCTCATCCCAGTGGGTTGATACATAGTAGATCTGAAAAAAGCAGAGCCTGGCGCTTAACTGGGGGGGGTGGGGCAGGCAGTTGGGGTAAAGGTTTCAGAAAGCTGGATTTGAACTCAGTTCCTCCTGACTCTGGAACTGGTGCTCCATCTGCTGGACCTCCTATTCACCATTTCTCCATTTACCCACCTTTATTTCTTTTCCCATTATGTGCCAAAGACAGTTGGCAGCATTCATCCTTTTGCCAGCTTTTGCAAATTCCACATTTTCCCACCGCCACCCCTTCCCCAGGGTAGCAAGTAATCTGAGGTAGATGATACATGGAAAATCAAATTTAACAGATTTCTATATTAGTCAATTTATGAAAGAAGAATTAGAACTAAGTGTGGGGGGGAAACATGAAAAAGAAAAAACAAAAGTTAAAAAGTGAACATCAGAGGCAGTTAGGTGGTTCAGTGGATGGAGCACCAGCCTTGGGGTCAGGAGGACTTGGGTTCAAACCCAGTCTCAGATACTTAATAATTGCCTGTGTGACCTTGGGCAGGTCACTCAACCCCATTTCCTTCAATAAGTAAATTTTTAAAAATTGTACAAAATATGCTTTGTTCTACATTCAGAATTGATAGTGTTTTTTCTCAGGATGTGGATGGTATTTTCCATAACAGGTGTCCTGGGATGGTCCTTGATCGATGAACTGCTGAGAGGAGTTGCCTCCATCGTAGGGGAAAAACTATTAAATTGGAATTTTGGTCACAGAGATGCTTGGGTGGTGGAGGTAAGATTTGATTGTTAGTCATGACTTGGTGACCCCATTTGGGGTTTTCCTGACAAAGTTACTGGAACGGTTGCCTTTTCCTTCTCCAGCTCATCTTACAGATGAGGAAACTGAGGCAAACAAGTAAGTGACCTGCCCAGGGTCATACAGCTAGTAGGTGTCTGAGACTGGATTTGAACTCAGAGTCTTCCTGATACCAAACCCAGTGTTCTATCCAAAAGCCACATGGCTGACCAGAAGATTAGTGGGGGTATTTATCCTGACTGAATCGGCCTTCTCCCCCTTTCCAATTCCTTTCTGGCTTCCCTCTAGTGGCGACATCTATATAGATTAGCCATCAAATAGACCCTGCTGCCCCCTAATGGCGACATCTATGTAAGCTAGCCATCCAGTGGGCCCTGCTGCCCCCTGGTGATTGGCATTTCCCAGCATGTGTCCCTAGAATTCTCAACTCCAGTAAAGAGGAATTATCAATTAATCAAGCCATTCCTTGAAGTGCCTTCTCTGCAGTGGGCATCTCATTTTTTTTACAGAGAAGGAAACTGAGGCTTTTGCCCAAGGATTCACAAGTTTTGGGGGTTCCTAGCATACATGTAGGGCTCCAGTTGGACTCCATCATTTTACAAGGCCCAAAGAGCTGACATTCACCCAAAGACACACACAGGTAGTAAGACTGTAGGATCCTGGCTCTGAAGGTGGAAAGAACTTCAGAGGTTAGCTAGTACAATCCTTTCACTTTAGGAAACTGAGGCATAAGATAACTGACTTGTCTAAGGTCATACAAGCAATAAATGAGTCTGCCAGGGTTCAGAGTCAAATCCCTCAAGTTGACATTTTCTGCTGGGCTAAGTTCCCAAAGCCCGTTTTATTATTAAGGGACACACAGATAACCAGACATGAGAGTGAGTCCTCCTCCACATCAGACATTTTTTCAACAAATCATACCTCAGACTGACATTTCCTTCTTTGAACCTCAGTTTTCCAGTTTAGGAAATGGATTCTGGGCTGCTCCTGTTTCTGTGGCTGCCAGACCCCTTCAGGGCAGAGACTTGTTGTTTTGTCCTTGTGTCCACAGTGACTGTCGAAGAGTTTAAGTGCTTTTTTTTCAGGCTTCCCTCAGCCTCGGGCTCAAATCTCACCTCCGGCAGAGGTCTTTCTCATTGCCCACTAAAGTTACCTTCCATCTCTTGGAATAGCTTTTGCATGTCCTCCTTGTTTTGCATATTGTCTCCCCTCCTAGAGGAGCTGGGTGGTGCCAGCGTGTAAAAAGAGCTGGGTGGGGAAGACTCGACATCCTGAGTTCAATCCAGCCACAGATGCTTTCTAACTGTGGGACCCTGGACAAGTCATTTCACCCTCTTGGCCTCGATTTCCTCATTTGTAAAATGAGCTGGAGAAGGACATGGCAAACTACTCCAGTATCTGCCAAGAAAACCTCAAATGTGGTCTTGAAAAATTGAACATGACTGAAAAATGATTTAATGACACCTCCCCCATTTGGCTGGGAGTTCCTTGAGGGCAGGGATTCTCTGACCTTTCTTTGTATCTCCTTGCTCAGCACAGGGCCTGGTGCATAATAAGAGCTTAATAAATGACTGTTGGTTGATTTATGACATGTTTCTTGATTGATTGATTGATAGGCAAAACCAAGATACTGATTGGGTTTTCCAACTCTCAGCCCATACCTGCTTAGCATTACCTCTCCGAATTGTGGATATAGCACTGGCCCTGGAGTCAGGAGCACCTGAGTTCAAATCTGGTCCCAGACACATAATAATGACCTAGCTGTGTGACCTTGGGCGAGCCACTTAACCCCACTGCCTTGCTTTAAAAAGAAAAAGAAAACTGAAAGAGCAACTATTTAATTGATGGTGGCCTTGAAGTACAGACCTTAGATTGAGAACCCTTAGCTCTCTGGGGGAGATGACAGAGGGATAGATTTAGAAATGATGTCACTAAACACTCAAAAAAGTAAAGCAGATGCATAAAAAGTCACTTTTCCCTCTCTGAATCTTGGTTTCCTTCCATATGTAAAATGGATATAGTCATGTCTATCCATTTACAGGGTGGTTATGGATCTAATGCTTTGTATGAGCTATGAAGTGCTATAGCCACAGGGGCAGTGTGGGGTGTGACACACCTCTCCAAGGCTTCAAGGGGATCAGATTATGGGAATCTAACATGTGCTGGACCAATGTGTTGGGTGATGATGTCAGTGCCAAGGGAAGGCTAGACTCCCAGCTCTGACATTCCCTGTTCTCAGGCCCCTCCCTTCTGACATTCCCTGTTCTCAGGCTCCTCCCAGGTCTGACATTCCCTGTTCTCAGGCCCCTCCTTTCTGACATCCTCTGTTCTCAGGCTCCTCCCAGCCCTGACATCCCTTGTTTTCAGACCCCTCCCAGCTCTGACATCCCCTGTTCTGAGGCCTCTACCAGCTCTGACATCCCCTGTTTTAAGACCCTCCCAGCTCCGGCATCCCCTGTTCTGAGGCTCCTCCCCACTCTTTACCTAACCATGCCCCAACACCCTTGACTCTGGTTCCTGAGAGTGGGGGATGGTGCAAAGGAAATTGTTTGAGGCCTGTGCATTCAGTCAGAAGAGGTTGCACCCTCAAGACTTTACTCAAGATGGAGAAATTTCCTGTCTCTGGGTGGGAGGTAGGCAGAACCTGCCATCAGATGGCAAGCACTGCCTGCCATTTCCTCCAGTGATGTGGCTGAAGAAAGGAGCCCTTGCTTGAGAATAAAGGCTCTGGGCCCAGGACATCCACTGGGGTTGAAGGTGTGCAGGAGGCCCACTGACCTCTCCTCAGGAGCCCTGAGAATGAAGACCAGTAACTCAACCTTCCAAAGCCTCAGTTTCACCACAGATTCAGTTGTGATGATTTCAGCTTGAAAGGAAGACCCCCCCCTGAAGGCAAAGGGAGAGGTACTTGGATGGGTTTGAACCAGCCATAGTATGTGACCCTAGAGGGACTCCAAAGAACTGGGAAATTGTATAGGGGAACAGATAGCATGGGTCTTGTGACAGGTGGATAGGCAGAGCATTTGGCTAAAAGCATACAGTGAGCTTTCACAGAGTTCCAGAAGACTGAATTCAATATTCTGGCAAAGATAGGTGACTCTGAGCATGTCACTTCACCTTTTTGCCTCATCTGTAAAATGAGCTGGAGGAGGAAGGAAATGGCAAAACTACTCCAGTATCTTTGCCAAGGAAAGGTCCAATCTGGCCACAGATGCTTACTGGCTGTGTGACCCTAGGCAAGTCATTTAATTTTGTTTGCCTCAGTTTTCTCATTTCTATAAAATGAGCAACAACAGCAAACCACTCCAGTCTGCCAAGAAAATCCCTAATGGGGTCATGAAGAACCAGACATTGCTGAAAAATACCTGGAAGGTCGAACCTCTCTTTCAGAGGAGGAAACCCAACCCCTTTGGCTCCCTGTCACAGGCCTGTATTTGCTTTGCAATATCAAGAAAGCTGAACTGTTTGCCTTCTCTGCTTGGGGGGGAAACCCAACAGTTCCTTTGACCTTGGCCAAGTAATTCCTCACTCTGGCCCATCTTCCTCAACTGAGGCCAGGCTCTTCACTTAACTGGGATTATGGAACCTTCACCTTGGGTTGCCCTCCTGCCCTGCCCTTCTCCGGTAGCACAACTAGACTCAAATCAACAGAACCACTGTCTCCAGGGAGAAGATGGCACCCCATGAAGTCTGATCTCCCAGGTGATAAGTCCGTGTCTAACCGCTAGGTGGCGCCATAGTGCATCGTGCTTGATCTCCACAAGTCCAAACCCAGCCCCCAAACTTCCTATCCTCGAGTCACTTAACCCTATTTGCCTCAGTTTCCTTTTCTGTAAAAATGTTTCCTCTCACAGCCTGACTACTCTGGAAATGTTTTGCAGGACTCCCCACTTGTAACCTATATCAAACTGCTTTTCTTTCTCAATGAGGAGGATGGGGTGGGGGGAAGGGAGAGGATTTGGATCACAAAAGCTTTCAAAACATATTAAAAATTGTTTTTACATGTAACTGGGGGAAAAGTAAAATAAGTTTTAAAAAGTATAAATAAAAACAAGTTAGAGGGGGAAGCTAGGTGGCATAGTGGATAAAGCACCAGCCTTGGAGTCAGGAGTACCTGGGTTCAAATCTGGCCTCAGACACTTAATAATTACCAGCTGTGTGGCCTTGGGCAAGCCACTTAACCCCATTTGCCTTGTAAAAACATAAAGAAGTTAGAGAAGGAATAAATAGGCAAACCATTCCATTATCTCTACCAAAAAAACCCCAAATGGGGTCATGAAGGGATTGGACAATGGCGAACCCCATTCTGGTTGCCAGGCTCCATTATGAGCTCTCTGCTGCATTGGAATGTAAACTTGAGGATAGAAACTTCTTTGAATATATAGCATAGGGTTCCACAGTAAGTGTTCTTCATTCATCTGTGAAATGACTAGGTGATCTTTAGCCTCTGTTCCAGCTAAATCAATGACTTGCCACCATCATTCCCCAGGACCCATCTCTTCTTACCAAGACAATTGCAGTAGCCTCCAAATTTGTCTCTAGGTGGTTCAGTGGGCAGAATGATGGACCTGGAAGGAAGACCTGAGTTCAAATTCAGCCTGAAACATTAGCTATGTGACCTTGGGCAAATTTATTTGACCACTGCCTACCTCAGTTTCCTCATTTGTAAAATGGATATAATGACACTAACCTCCCAGGATTGCTATGAGGATCAAATGAGATAAAATTTGGAAAGTTTTGCAAAACCTTAAGTTATATAAATGTTAATTATCTTCTCCATCTAATTCAGTTGCTGATGCAATATTCCTAAAGCACAGGTTTAACCAAAGTTACCCTTGCTCAATAAACTTAAATGGCTTCTTATTGCTGCTAGGTTCAATTACACACTCCTCTGCTTGGCTCCAATAGAACTTTCCAGGTTATTCATCATATTCTTTGATGCACACTGGTTTAGGCAGACTGGTTCCTCACACAGGAATTCACTCTCCTACATCAACACCTTTTGTATATAGACTGTTTCTCATGCCCACCTCAGTCATTTCAGTCATATCCTGCTCTCCATGATCCTGTTTAAGGTCGTCTTGGCAAAAATACTGGAGTGATTTTCCGATTCTTTTTCTTTCTTTTTTTTTATGAGGCAATGAAGGAAAGTGTCTTGCCCAAGGTCACACAACTTTTTGTTTCTTTGGATTATTTTTTTGATGAGGCAATGAAAGAAAGTGACTTGCCCTAGGTCATATAACTTTTTCCTTTTTTTGGGGGGGGGGAATGAAGGAAAATGACTTGCCTAAGTCATAGCCTGTAAGTATCAAGTGTCTATGTCTGGATTTGAACTCAGGTTCTCCTGACTTCAGGGCCAGTGCTTGGCTTGCCTTTTCTTCAGCTTATTTACAGATTAGGAAACTGGTTAAGTGCTAAGTGACTTTTCCAGGGTCACATGGTTAATAAGATTCTGATGTCCCATTTGGACTCAGGTCTTCCCAACTCTATCCACTACACACCATTTAGCTGCCTATCACGTAGTAGCCACTCAAAAAATGTTTCTTGATTGATCAATTTAATTGATTTCCTGAAGGGCCAACAGATTTAGAAAGAGGACCCTGTCACCATAACCATTAAAGGGCAGTGCTGGTCAGGGGTACCTGAATTTGAACCATCTACCCTGGGATCTGAATCATACCAAAGCTCATGACCCTGCCAAATAACAACCTAGATTGGTGACAAAAGAAAGAAAAACTAACATCTATGGAAACATGCCAGCCACTGTGTTTAGAGGTTTACAAATATCCCATTTTATCCTATCTGGGAGGTAGGTGTTATTACTTCTAATTTCCAGTTGATGACACTGAAGCCCACTGCAGAGACACAGCTTGCCCAAGAATCACAGAGCTAGTATCTGGGGCTGGATTTGAACTCAGATCTCCATTCCAGACCCAGCCAACGACCTATCCACTGCACCATCTAACCAAATAAGATGAATGATTAGAAATCGGTTTTGATCTTTGCCAGGCTGCTTATTTTGCCCCAACTATAAAAGGAGGGGGTTTTCACATTGTGTGCCCCAGGGTCCCCCCTTTTTCTTTTCTCCCATTCTGTCAGAACTCTGTGCCATTCTCTATTCCCAGACCCCTTCCAGCTGTGGGATTTTGTTTCCCAAGGGTGAATGTCCTCCTCCCACCAAATGCTCGGAGGACAAGCTGAGAATAAGAAAGGAGGGGTGGAGGATGCAGGGCCCCTTAGGCAGTTCTGGCCAAAATAAGAAGAGAAGGAGGTCGCTGTTGGGCCCAACTCTATTTGCTCTGGATTTCAATAAACTGGTGAATAAATACAATGGTGTTTCTGATTGTGAGGACTTGGATCAGGCACCATGGCAACCAGAGAAGGTTCCTTGGCCCTAGGAACAGACAGCCTCCAGGGAAGCATCTCCTTCTAAAAATGGGAGACTTGGGGCGAATCATAAATTCAAGTCCTTCCGAGGAAGCTCTTCTTGGCAATGGAGTCCAGACTTCTACAGATGAGGAAATCAAGGCGCAGATTTTAAGTGACTTGTCCAAGGTCACCTGGTGGTAGTCTGAAGAACCTGAGCCCAAGCCCAGCCCTCCTTCCAAAATACCACTGCTTCCTGGGGAGGGGTTGGGTGCTGGAAGGAAAGATCTGGGTCTGGTTTGGGAGGAGCCAAAGAAATGAAGGCCCTGCGGCTGAGCTGAAGGATGGTCTCTAGTTGGCCTTTGAGGCTGGAGAGACAGCTCCTGGTCTTGGGGAGCCATGGTCTGATGGGGGAGGCCCCAGAGGGATGCTTCGCTCATCCTATGTGAAACCTCTACTTCGAACAAGATGCAGTCGGATTTAGGGGGGCTGGGGGCGTCCCCGGTAGCCCAAGGGGGACCTGGATGATGGAGAGCCCAGTCAGATGAGGGAGACAGTCTTCTTCCCCCACCGTAAGACAGCACCCGTCTGAAGGGGAGGGAGGGGACACAGAAAAGAAGGGAGATCATGAGAAGGAGCTCAAAGAGAGACCCATGCAATGTGAGGGTGGAGATGGAGGGCTGAGCCGTTGGCCAAGCCGCTTCCTTTGCCTTCCGCAGCCTCAGTTTCCCCCTTGGGAAGGGGGACATCCATGGGATGCCAAGCCCCTCGGAGCAGCCCCGCCCCATTCCCCTCCAAAGGCGGAGTACTACTGGGGAAACTGAGGCTAGCAAGGCCAAGGCAGAGGCTTGGCCAGGGCACCGAGCAGTGAGCTGCTGGGAAGGGAAGAGGCGCGCGGGGCCCGGACCCTGGCGTCCGGCCCTGGGTTGGCCGCGGGGCGGGCCAGCTCGGGGCTCCGCCTCCCCCCTTCCCCGCCCTCCCCCCCGGCGCCCACACTTGGCTCTCTGCTCGGTGTGGGCAGCCTCGCTTCTCAGCCCGCGCACCCCCGGGCCCAGGCGGCGGCGGGCCATGGCAGCCCCGGCAGCCCCCGCGGCCCCCGCGGCCCCCGGCAGGAAGGAGCTGAAGATCGTGATCGTGGGGGACGGCGGCTGCGGGAAGACCTCGCTGCTGATGGTTTACAGCCAGGGGGCCTTCCCGGAGGTGAGGGGCGCGGGGTGCTGATGGGGAAACGGGGTCCAGAGGGTCGGCTGCAGGCCGGCTGCCAGGCTCTCGGGATTCCCCGGCTGAGGGGGGGGGTGACCCAGGCTCCAGGCAGGACTGCCCCCACCTGGAGCCCTCCCTCCCGACCCCCACCGCAGGAGCAGGCTCGGGGGATCGTCCTGGGGCTCCCTTGGCAGGAGCCCGGCTTTGGGGGTGCCACTTCCCCCAGTTCCAGGGGAAGCCTGTAGTGGGGTGAGGGGGAAATGCTCCCCCAAGCCATCCAGGGAGGGCAGAGCTATGGGACTCGGCTTGTCCTGGGGGCAGCCCTCAGGCACCTTGCCGGGGTACGACCCCTCCCCTGATGGCTCCCGTCTTTCCCTTCCCCGCAGAACTACGCCCCTTCGGTCTTCGAAAAGTACACCACCAGCGTGACCCTGGGCAGCAAGGAGGTGATCCTGAACCTCTATGACACAGCCGGTAAGTGGGTGCCCCCGGGGACTTCCCAACACGCCCCGGGGGATTCTCTGGGGCTCGGAGCCTCTCTGGACCCAGCCCTCAGGGAAATCCTCCCAGCCGGGCCAGAGGAAGTGGAAGAACCCCAGGAAGCTATTTTTAGTAGTAATGATTAACAATAAAACAATCATTAGTTGATAATGAACAATTATTGTAAATCCTGAATTTAGTCCTCAGTTGTCACATCTGGGGGGACCCCTGGGTGGGCCAGAGGAATGTCAAAGCTAATCCCGAGCTGCTTCCTGTTTGGGGTGGGGGGTCAGGGAATCCCTTCTGGCTCTCAGATGGGACTTATGGACCCCTCAGAAGCAAAGTTTTTATTTGAGGTCGGGGAATTGGTTTTCATTACAAAAATCCCCTTTGCCTCAGTAGGAAAAACAGCCTCTTTTGGCTTGAATCTTCACCGGCAAGTATTCTTTCATTTACTTTTTACGTTGATTTGTTGTCGTTGGTGAGTCGTTTTTCAGTCATTTTACAGTCGTGTTCAGCTTTTCACGGCTCCATTTGAGGGTGTCTTGGCAGAGATACTGAGGGGGTTTGAGACCTCCTTTCTCCAGAACATTTTACAGATGAGGAAACTGAGGCAAAAGGGTGAAATGACTTGTCTAGGGTCAAACAGCCAGTAAGTGTGGGAGACCGGATTTGAATTTAGGAAGATGAATGGAAGAATGTTTTTGAGTGACTGAAGGAAATTCTCATTTCAGTTTAAGGTTGATGACAATAAAGCTGTCACTTCTCCCCCATTCAAGTTTGCAGGCCTCCCCCCACCTCTATCCATCCAGGGGTCCCTTAAGAACCTCTGCTCTAGCAGAGCCTCTTAAATGAGGAAAGTTTCGGGCTGCAGACCAGCCAAGCTCATCTCCGGCAAGATGGCAACCAATTGGTCAGGCAGCTCCTCCACAGCAGCTAGCAAGGGGCAGCCCGAACTGCTCACTGAAGGAGCCTCCACATAAGGCCATCGCACATATCTGAAATATTAAGGAGGGGGGCACTTCTAGGATCACTGGGTTGGAACCCAAGGGATCTGGGAGAGATCACCTAATCCACCTGGTTTCTGTTAGAGTTGAGAAAGTTCAAGATCACATGGTGCCTTAGTCCTGTCTAATTCTTCCATGACCCCACGTGGGGTTTTCTTATCAGAAATACTAGAGTGATTTACCATTTCCTCCTCCAGCTGATTTTTCAGATGAGGAAACTGAGGCAAACAGGGTGAAGTGACTTGTCCAGTATCACACAGCTAAAAAAAGTGTCTGAAACTGGATTTGAACCTCAGGAAGAGGACTTCAGATCTGGTGCCCTACCCTTGCACCACCTCAGTTTCTTTGTGAGTTAGTATCAAAGAAGATGAGAACCAACCTCTTTGACTCCCAGACCAATTCGGATTCTCCAAAAGCAAAGTATTTGCCTTGAGGCTGAATGGGAGCTAAAGGTGGGAGGAGGATTTAGAAATTTCCGAGGAGATCTTTTGGTCTGAAGTACCTGATGACCTGTTAGAGTCAGCACTATGCAGATTTATGCAAATGTAAAGTTCCTACTAGAGAATAAGCATTCATTTGGAGCCTACTACTCAATCCTCAGGACAGCCCTGTAGGGTAGATGTTGTTATTGTCTTTATTTTACAGCTGGAGAAACTGAGGCAGACAGCAGTTATGTGACTTGCCTAAGATCGTACCTCTAGTATGGGTTTGAGGTTGGATTTGAACTTGGGTCTTCCTGACAGCAGGTCTAGCACTCTGTCTTCTGTACCACTCCTCCACCTCAAGAGTTAGGTTAACATTCGCTTTTGGCATTGTCCCAAAGATTCCTCAAGTTGGGAGATTCATCCATCAGTCAGTAAACATTTATGTAAGCCCTACTGTATGCCAGAGGCTAGGGAAATCAATAGAAAAATGCCATCGCCCCTGTCTTTAAGGAAGAAGACTGTATTCCAAACTCTTGAGCCCCGGAAGCTTTGACACTTGCCCTACATCTGACTCAACTTATTCCCCTGGAAGCCCTGCCATTCATGTTTACCATTGCTTTGATCTTTTAGAGAGAAAGATCTGGGATGGTTTTCACTGGGATCACTGGGGCCTAGGGCCCCACCCTCCCTAGAAATGAAAGGCATCTTCAAGTTCTATGAGCCCCACAAAGGTCTGGATGTAGCTTATTTCATTTCAGATCCAGAGAGGTGACATGGAATGTCCCAGCAGGGAGGGCCTGAAGAACCCAGAATGACCAAATTAAAAGGAAGTTCAGCCTGCAGAATCTGTGGTCAGATTGTCAGAGGTGGGAGGGACGGTAGCAGGTAGATTATCAGAAATGGATCGGACTTTAGACTATGGCCTGGCTACACTGGGAGAGATCTCAGAACAGAAAGTCAGAGCTGGGAGGACACAGTAGAACACAGGATGTCAAAGCTGGAAAATTATCTAGACCATCCAGTAAGGTCTCCAGTTGAGAAGTCTTGGGGCAGCTGTACTGTATCCAACCCCAACAGAAATGACAACTATTAGCCATGCACAATAATCCCTGCGGGCTACATAATGAACACATGAGAATAGTAGGAAGCCGCATATTAACATTATCTATGTTTTATCACCTTTTGGTCTATTTCATTATTTCCTAATTACATTATAAACTGCTTTGGGTCATACTGGGGAGTGTTTCGGGTCATGGCCAGGATCTTAGAGCCTTCCTATGTCACAGTTGGGAGGGATTATAGAGATTAGATACAAGTCAAGAAGATACTTAGAACTTAGATTGTTAGAGATAATAGCTTACCAAGAATGTCTAAGAGAGGAGGGACCTTAGAATATGGAATATCAAAAAAAAAAAAAAGGAATGGAATCAGAGGTCCCAGAACAGAGAATGTCAGAGGTAATAGCATCCCTAGAATACCAAAGATTGAAGACCCTTAGAATATGGAATATCAAGGTCCTCAGAAATGGAATATGAGAACTGGAAAGGATTTTAGTTCAGAACATATTTGGGCTAGAATGATATTTCACTTTATCCACAAGTGCTTTCTTCACAAGAACCCTAAGCAGCAGTATACTGTTAATAGATCACCTAGGCTGGATCCATCATTTTCAAATGAGTCTCAGAAAAGTGAAGTGACTTGCCCAGGGTCATACAACCAAGTGTAGAGATCCTTGTAGTTCATGATGGGTTTAGGATGGGCAACAGAGGGTCTCCTGCAGCATGAGATGGCCCTCGGGACCTTCCCAGCCAAGAGTCAGGGGTCTCTGGGAGCTCCTCACAAAAACCTGGTTCTGCCTCCAGGTTTCACTGTTCGTCTGTGTCATAGCAGCTCTCCAGACTCTCCTTGGAGGTTCCATCCATGTTAGCTTAACAAAACATTTATAAGCATCTACCACATACGGGGCATCAAAGGCAGAAGTGAGTCAGCATTTTCCTCCTATTGGAGATGAGCAAGGCTTCCTCCCTTGGCAGGAATGAGGGAACTAAAGACAAGGTCATCTAGTCTAGCAGATAGGCTGCTAATATATTTGTTGTTATGTATTCATGTCCAACTCTTCATGACGCCATACACACCAATACGATTCATGCAGTTTTCTTGACAAAAGATACTGGACTTACCCAAGGCCAAACAACTGAAAGTGTATGAGGTCAGATTTGAACTTCCTGATGCCAGGGAGCTACCTTCCAGAGCCACCTTGCTGTCTGGATACTGCCCCTCCCAGAAACTAAATGAACTGGAGAGATAGGATACATCCACTCACTTGCACTCATCTATTAAGGAATAGGTTAGGAATAGAAAGAGCATCAAATTTGGAGTCACGGAACTTGGGTTCAAATCCTGCCTCAATTACTAAAGCTGTATGACCTTAGGTAAGTGTTTCTTAATGTCTCTGGGAAAGAGTTTTCTCACCTGTGAAATGAAGGAATTGAACCAAATGTTCTCTGAAGTCCCTTCAATATGCTTCGATATGTGGTATTAGAAAGATTATCAGCTTCTTTTGGTTTCTCATTCCCAGGAGTTAGGAAGAGGGGCAGGGTTTATTGGTCCTAATTTACAGATAAATAGCCATGATCAAATGATTTTCCATTGGTTCCTATTGGAACAATTCTGGAACTTTAGAGGGTTGGGGATATATAATTCCTTGGGAACCATCACAGATCAAAGAAATACATCAACACTTCAGAGTTTCTGGCCTGATGAATGAATGTATGAATGAAAGAATGAAAAAGTATTTAATAATCTCTGTTCGTTGGATCTAAAAATGCAATAGGGATTAACATGATGCCCTCCTTAAAGGTGCCATCCTTATCAAGGATGGTCTGCTAATAGATTTGTTGTTGTTTATTCCTGTCAACTCTTCGTGACTCCATGCCCACCAATGGTGTTCATAAGGTCTTCTTGTCAAAGATACCATTTTACTCTCCAATGGAGGCAAAAGAACTTGCCCAAGGTCAAATAGCTTGGTAGGAAGTGTCTGAAGTCACATTTGAACTCAGGTCTTCCTGATGCCAGGCCCAGAGCCACCTTGCTATCTGGATAGATGCTGTCCTTTCCAGAGCCTAATTGAATTGGAGAGATAGGATACATCCACTTGCTTGTGGTTACCTATTAATGAGTGGGTTAGGAGCTTAGATTGATGCCCAGAGCAAGAGGTTGGTCAGGAGAAGATGACTGGAGGATCAGCCTGGCAGAGCAGATGGAAAGGAAGGGAAAAATTTATTAAGCATCCGCTATGTACCATTCTCATTTGCTCTTCACAACAACCTTGAGGGGGTAGGTAGATGCAATTTCCCCCATGTTACAGTTGAGAAACTGAGGCAGACAGAGGGTCCCATAGCTAATAAGTATCTGAGGTTGAATTTGAATTCAGATCTTCCTAATTCCTAAGCCCTGTCTTTACTTAACTCTTAAAAAAGGATCTTAATCTTAATCAGAAGGGGAGGAAGGGAGGGGGGTAGAAAAATGTGAAACTCTGACTAATATGGAAATAAGTTGAACATGATTGTAACCTACAACGTTTACCAAACTGGTCACTGCCTTGGAGAGGGGGGGAAGGAAGGGTGGTAGAAAAATGTGGAACTCAGAAACTTGCAATTGGATGAATATTGAAAACTACCTTTGCAAGTAATTGAAAAAAATAATGAAAATTAAAGAGAAAAGAAAAATGTGAAACTCAAAAAGATGAATGTTAAAAATACTATTTTAAAATAATTGGAAAAATAAAATAAAACAACAACAAAAGAATGTTAGTCTGCCATGTCAGGATAGTCGTAGAACCGTTTCAGTCATGTCTGACTCTTTATGACTCCATTTGGGGTTTTCTTGGCAAAGATCCTGGAGAGATCTGCTATTTCCTTCTTCTGTTCATTTTGCAGAGGAGGAAACTGAGGCAGATTAAGTGACTTGCCCAGGGTCACATAGCTAGTGTCTTGAGGTCATATTTGAACTCAGGAAGATGAATCTTCCAGGCCCACTATGGGCCTATTCCACTATGGCGCCATCTGGCTGCCAATAATATTGATAATAATGGATAACATTTATATAACAGGCATTTTACAATTAAATCTCCTTTGATCCTTGAAACCGCCCTGGGAAGTAGCTGCTATCATTATGGGTGTAAAATCACCCATTTTCCAGTCTAAGAATCTGAAGATGAAGTGACTCACTCAGGGTCCCATAGCTTATAAGTGTCTAAGGTTGGATTTGAACTCAGATCTTGATTCCAGGCCTAGTACTCACTGTGCTGCACCACCTCACTGTCTCTTATAAAGGATACATTAGTCTATTGTGTCCTAGATGGCAGTAGAATAGAGAAGAGGGAATAATCCAGAGCATAGGCTTCTCTGGGAGGTCTCCCTTGCAGCCCAGGAGAAGAGACTTCACCTAGGCTCATTGAAGAGGGCTTTAGCAACCATAGGGGTTCTCAGCCTTGGCTGTGTCCTGGGACTCCTTGACTGTCAGGTGAAGCTTAGAATGAACCTTTAAAAAATTTATCATTGAAATGCTAAATTTTAGTTAGAGATAAGCGAAAATAAACAAAGGTATCATTTTTTTTCCATCTAAGGGAATGAATGAATGAATGAATCCCCTGAAATATCTTGGTTCCAGCCATGGAAGGGGCCTCGGCCATATTTTACAAATGAGGAAACTGAGGCCTACATCAGATTTGCCCAAGATTACAGAGATAGTAACCCCGAAAGCTAAGGTCTTTTACCGGGCTCCTTCCCAGGCTACCTGTGGAGCTGTCTCTCAATCAGTATTGATTGTTTCAGTTGGGTGTGTCCTGGATGGGAGGTGGGGAACTATAGAAGACTCTGGAAGGAAAAAGACCTGAAGAAAGAAGGACAAAGTGGCTTGGTTGAGGGAAGGGAGGGAAGAGACCTTTTTGTCCCCTACCTCCCTTAGGTATTCTTACTTAGAACAATGGGAAATTTGGAGAAAATGCCCAAGATGTTCAAAACTCTGGGGGCTAGGTGGAGACCTCAAACCCCAAGGCCTTGGGGCAGGGTGATGGCAGAGCCTGGGGCTCTTCAGTGACTGATCCCCTCAACCACTCAACCTTACCCACCCCACCCTGTCTCTGAAACACCCACAGGCAGGAAATTGTGGTCAAGTCAGAAGCTTCCTTGGGGGGGGAGGGGGAGGAGTTGGTAGATGACAGCCTAGGAACTTGGTCTCCTCTAAAGTGTAGAACAGGCCAAAGTGGGTGGGCTTGGTGGGTGAGAAATTTAGTACCCAAGTTAGAGCCACCCAAAGCAACAGTGGTGGAAATTCATATATCGGTTTAAGATTTACTGAATCTTCTCCTACCTAGTTTCCTTTGAGACATCAGCCAATAGGCAGTGAGGTGTCTCAGTGGGTGCTGGACCTGGAGTCAGGAACATCTGAGTTCACATCCAGCCTCAGGCCTTCCTGGCTGAGTGACCCTGGGCAAGTCACTTAACCTAGAAGAAAATGACATCTTTGCCCAGAAAACCCCAGGGACAGTATGGTCCAAGGAGTCATGAGAATTGGACATGCCTAAACCGATACTAAGAAAGTCAAAATAGCAAGTGTCTGCCCTCCAGGAGTACACGTTCCAATGGTGGGTCACATCTGAACCTCCCTCACTTTTGGGCAGCCCAAGTGCCCCTGGGAGGCAGGTCTTGGTTACACCACCATCATCCAGTTTCCCCAACCATTGAATTGGACATGGAGAAGACTGAAGGTGCCACTGTGCTGGCATTCAATGTGAGGTCAAGCCCACACCAATTAGATTAAGCAGCCTTTAGAAGAGGGGCACCAGATCATGGCTCCAGAGGTTGACACCTTGATCCAACCCAAGGGAAAGAAAGTGACCATGAAAGGCAGAACCATGAGGTATTCACTGATGCCAACAAAATTGGAATTATCCGTGAGCCACGTCTTGCTAGGATTCCCATTTTATAAACAGTGCTGCCATGGGCAATTGGGTGGTGCAGTGGAGAGTGCCCTGGGTTTGGAACCAGGAGGACTCATCTTCTGGAGTTCAAATCTGGCGTCAGACATTAGCAGGGTGACCTTGGGCAAGTCACTTCACCCTGTTTGCCTCAGTTTCCTCATCTATAAAATGAACTAAAGAAGGAAAATAGCAAGCCACTCCAGTTTCTCTAACAAGAAAACCCCAAATGGGGTCATATCTGAACAACAAGGGAGCAGGCAGAGGCCAGGGAGTAGTTGGGGACCAAGGATCCCCCATATGTAGGGTTTGAGTGCTTATGAAAGCTACCGAAGGAGAAGTGAGGCCTCAGAGGAAGACACCCCGGAGAAGTGATTCAGACCAGACTGGGGTTTTCCAAGCTGCTCATCGCTCTAGGGAGGAAATGAAGGTGGGTGGGAACAAAGAAGCAAGTTAAAGTGAGTTCTGCTTCTCCATTGCCCCCACCCCAATTTCCACCTGCCCTCACTCAGAGCTCCCTCACTTCTCTGCCACAGGGATGGATTTTTCCCAAGGTCAAGGTCATCTTGCCACCATTGGCATTTCAGGGTGTCCGAAGGAAGAAAGGAATCATCCTTGGGGAAAATCATCTCATCTTCACCATTCCTGAGCCTGCCGATCCAAGGGAGTGGAGTGAGAGAAGTGGTATTCTGGAAGCTCGGGGTGACGAGGGGCCTTGTCTCAGGGGCACCCACACTCCTTTGCTTCCTCTCCCTCACCAGGCCCTCACTCCCATCATTGTTCCACAGCTCAGTAGACCAGAGGGTCTGCAAGGGTTTAGCTCCTCTGTGGGTTACTGAACTGGCAAGGTCCTCCTCACTCCCCCTACTCAGTTCCTTCATCTGCTCAATGAGGGGAATGCATCAGTTATTCCCCCCCCTTAAAACCATTAAGATCATAACACAGGGACAGCTCTGGGACCTTGGTGATGAGGACAGGATGACAGGCCCAGGAGGCGGTCTGAAAGGACTTCTCTGAAAGAGGCGCTTCACATCCTCACTGGCCGAGCTCCCCGATGCAGACCTCTCTGCTCTTAGAGAGAAGTGTGTTGCAAACTCCCACCCCCCTCCAGAGAACCACAGGTCTTGCAGGAGAGTCTTTCTGCTGATAACAGGAAACCAGACAGTGAGGTGAAGAAGATAGGCATTGGGGGGGCCTGGGGGAGCCAGGATGTTGCAGTAGAAGGACCTCTAGTTTGGACCCGATGAGATCTGGGGAGCATGAGTCTTGGCTTTCAGCCCAGGACAACTTCAGGTGCCTGAAGAGTCTCTAGGGAGGGGACTCTACACTCAGTAAGCACCTACTGTTTACTCAGAGTTAAAAATAGAAAAATGAAAGCCTTTATCACCTCAGCCCTTAATAATGGTTGTTCTTTTGGCAGGATGACTGATAATTAGAACATTTATATGGCACCAGCTTTGAGGTTTGCCAAGCAAGAATCTGTGCAGGGATCAGCATGGTGCCTGATAAATAGGAGGAATTTAATAAATGCTCAACAATTCTATCATAGGATCCCAGACCTAGAAGGGACCTTAGACCTCATTTTAGCCCAACTCTGGTTTTACAGATGAGGAAAATGAGGGCAAGAGATGTTTTTGAAGATACTTATTATACAAGGGAGCTTCGTTAGCATTTCTCTGAGGTAGAATTCAAACCCAAATCTTGTGACTCCAAGTTCAGAGCCCTTAACCCCACTGCCTTGCATGTGATAGGGACTTAAGAAGTAGGCACTGGTGGACTCATTGACTTTCCCCTGCATCTCATAAGGTAGGGAATAATAAATGTTCTAATTTTGCAAATGAGAAAACTAGGCAAGGCAAAAGTAAAATGACTTGTCCAGAGTCATATAACAAATAACTCTGACTATACCCTCTTGGGAAATCAGACAGAATATTAGAAGAAAAAATGAAGACAGAGAGAATTCTCAGCTGGTGGGAATGGGGGAGTCAGGGAAGGTGGTTGGACAGGATGGCACCCAAGCTAGGCTTTGGAAGAAGAGAAAGATTTCAACAGGCAGAAATATCAGGAAGATTGTGCTAAAATATGGACGTGGAAAATGGCATGTTGTGGTTGGGGAATGAGGGCTCCAAATTCATTTTGACTAGAAAATGCAAGTGTGAACATGGAAAAGGGCTAGGAAGATAAGTTGGAGCCAGAGTGAACCCTGCCTCCTAGGCCAGGCTAAGGAACATGAAAGTAATACTGAAGGTAATAGGGAACCCTGGAGGGTTTTTGACTAGGATAGTGACATTAGAATCTGTGTCTCAGACTGTTTTGGTGGAGATACAGGGGAGAGACTAGAGTCAGAGAACAGTCAGGAGTCCATTGCTATAGGCTACATGAGAGGTGATGAGGATGGGGACCTTATGGGTGAAGTGACAGGGTTGGGGAGCTGCTGATTGTTTCAAGCCTGGATGAACAGGAGGATGAGAGATCCATCTCTAGCATCCCTTCCAGTGGAGTCTGTTGCTCTGGGATTCCTTCTAAATAATTTTTTTCTCTGGTGATCACAGGGCCTCACCCGGAGGGGCTATAATTCCTATTCAGAAGGGAAGTCTAAGAGTCTTGGTAATGGGGAGTGAGAGGGGATATTAGGCCTCCATTCCAGATTCTCCCCTCCTTTATAAATTCCTCTAATCTCAGGGAGACTAGATCCACACACCCCAGCATCCCAATTCTCAGGGCAGTGAGAGGAGAGGGGAGGGGAGGGGAGGAGAGAGGAGAATGAACTCAGGATCTCCAAGCAGCTGGGTCCCAATGGCCTTCCCACTTCCCAGAACATGGAGGCTGTTGGTCTACCATATCTCTTGACCCTTGGGACCTACTCCTGGGTGCTTCTGTTTATCCAGGCAGAGTTGAAGAGCAAGGCTCATTAGTCACCTCAAAGTTATGCTGAGAGGCTGGCAGGAGGTCAAGTAGGGAGGGGTGGTCCCAGGGAGAGCCAGGACCCTTCTAATCTCTCTTGTGAATTTAAACTGTAATGAAACAAGCCAATGGTCTTCTTTTCCCTCCTCCAGAGTCTGGTAGATTCCAGAGAATCTCTAAGGATTCTTGCCTCCCAACTTCCCCTGCCTATCCAGGACCAGGTGACGATGCTCTTAGGAATGTTGACCTCTTAAGTCTTGAAACTTTCCCCCAGGATCTCAATTGGGGCAGAGAGAAGGGGGGGAAGGGAGGGAAGTTCGTTTCTTTCCCATAAGAATATAGTAGTAGGTGTAATGGGAAATCTAGTCTCCTCTCCAATCTTGGGAGAGGGAAAGGGATTCTGTCAAGAATTCTCTGTGCAGCCTTAGGCACGTTATTTGCCCTCTCCAGGCCATTTCTTCATCCATAACAATAATAATAATAATAATAATAATAATAATAAATACCTTAGATTGAAACAGGGCTTTAAACTTTGCAAAGTTTATATTCAGACTCTTATTCGATAGACCCATGACTTCATGGCTGTAGGTGCTATTTAGATTGTATTTATTTATTTTTTGGCAAGATAATTTGAGTTAAATGACTTGCCCAGAGTCACACAGCTGGTAAGTGTCAAAGGTATGAGGTCACATCTGAACTCAGATCCTCCTGATTCCAGGACCAGTGCTCTATCCACTGAGCTACCTACCTGCCCCCCAAGGTGATGTTTCTAACGACCATTTACATTTGAGAAAATTGAGACTCTGGGAGGTTAAGAGATTTTTGGACCAGGGTCACAGGTGGCTGGCTGCGATGTCAGCTTAGGGCAGCCAAGGCCTGCCGCAGATTCAACACGGACATCAGATGTGGGAGACCTGAGTTTGAATCCAGTCTCAAACACTTACTATATGACCCTGGAAAAATTTCTTAACCTCTCCTAGCCTTGGTTTCCCAATCTGTAAAATGGAAATAATAAGTACATTGCCTCTCAAGGTTGTTGTGAGGATGAAATGAGGTAAAAGCCCTGGCACACGGCAGGCTCTTAATGAACAATTGTTCTCTGCATTGTACAGTCCAAGGTGGGAAAAGATCTAAATCAATTAAGTCAGTAAAGTGTTGACAGTCATTTCTTCTTGAAACCTTCCCACAGAGAGCAGTGAGGTATAACATGGTTACAGTAGGGGCTGGCAAGAACCTGCTAATTGCTATTCAAAGGAAGTTAGAGAACATCTCTCCTCAAGAGAGAAAAGGAGCAGTGAAGTACCCCCTGGAAACCACCAACCAACATTTTGCCACCACAGAACTCTTCTTTCTTCCTTTCTTCCTTCTCTCTCTCTCTCTCTCTCTCTCTCTCTCTCTCTCTCTCTCTCTCTCTCTCTTTCTCTCCTTCCTTTTATTTTAAGGTTTTTGCAAGGCAATGGGGTTAAGTGGCTTGCCCAAGGCCACACAGCTAGGTCATTATTAAGTGTCTGAGGCCAGATTTGAACTCAGGTCCTCCTGACTCCAGGGCAGGTGCTCTATCCACTGCCCCACCTAGCCACCCCCTTTTTCTTTTTTCCTTCTTTCAACCCTCTCTCTCTCCTCCATCCCTTTCTCTCTCCATTCCTCCCTTTCTTCTTTTTTCTTCCTCTCTCATTCCCTTCCTCCCTTTTCCCTCCTCCTTTCCCTTTCTTCCTTCTCCTCTCCCTCTCTCTCTTCCCTTCCCTCCTTCCTCTATCCCTTCTTTCATCTGAGAATGAACCAGGAGATCTGTCCACAAAAACAGTAGAAGCACTTCCTTCCAGCAGATGTGAAGGGCAAGGTGACCGGTATACTGTGTATTCCTGCCAGTACCACCGAGTAACAGCCACAAGGAAACAATGAGCCATGTTGGTTTCTCTTGGGGGAAAAAGTGTAAGACTTGGCGATGGTCAGAGAAAGGTGAGCTGCTGATGCTGATGGGTGGCTCCTTGCCAAGAGATGCAGAGGTGACGGGTTGTCCACTGGCCATAGGCAAGGAAGAAAGCAATCTGGCTTTCCAGGCCATGTACCTGAATGTGATGGCAAGCATGCCAAGACCCATCAGACGTAATGATGAGCACCACCCACTCAGAGTGAGGGACTCATATGGAGTCAATTGACTGAAAGAACATTTTGGTAAGAAAGATGTATCTTGGGCAAGAAAAAAGTTGATATTTTTATCTCTTTTGAGAGTTAAAGGTAGGGGCTTCAGAATAGAAAAGTACGAGAGACGGCATAGTATGGTAGATAGAGAACTGACCTTGGAGGCAAGGTCAAATTCTATCTCTGACTCATGTTGATTGTGTGACCCTAGCCAAGTCATTTAACCTCTGAGTTCTCTAGGCAAGTCTCTAAGTCTGTCAGTTGAAGAAACAGTGGAGATCTGAAATGAGAGAGTGTTCCCACACCAGAAGCTCTCTACATTGAGAAAAAAAGGGACAGTGGGTAGAGTACTAGCTATGAAATCAGAAAGGATCTGAGTTCAAATTCGACCTCAGATACTTAGTATCTGTGTGACCTTGGACAAGTCACTTAACCCTGATTACCAGGGTCATCTCCAGTCATCCTGATTCATATCTGGTCACTAGACCCTGATGGTTTTGGAGGAGAAAGTGAGCCTGATGACTTAGCACAGCACCCACCTCACTCAAATCCAATTCACTTGCAAGTCATGGCATCACCTCCCTGATATCATGGCCTTCTTTGAGAAGGGCAAACATCATCAACATTGAGAAAGTCACAGATCTGGATTCCCCCCCCTCAAAAAAAGAGGAGCAGAAATCAATCAGCAATTTTGAATAAATCTTTTTAAAACACCTACTTTGTGCCAGCTACTTTGCTAACACTGGAGATCCTTGAAGAAAATGGGAAGTTGGGATGGGAACAATCAGCTCCAAGTCAGCTTTTCCATCTAGGTAAGGTGGGGAAAGACAGCCAGATTTGGAGGCACATGCTCAATTTAGGG
Source organism: Macrotis lagotis (assembly GCF_037893015.1). Lineage (NCBI taxonomy): Eukaryota > Metazoa > Chordata > Mammalia > Peramelemorphia > Peramelidae > Macrotis > Macrotis lagotis. Next base: position 669,973,336 of record NC_133666.1, read on the forward strand.
AAACCATATGATAAAATTGCTTTTTTTCCTTCCTAGTGTTCAGCATCAACTGCTTTAAAAATGCTTCTTAGGGACAGCTAGGTGGCACAGTGGATGAAGCCCTGGCCCTGAGTTTAAATCCAGCCTCAGACACTTAATTGCCTAGCTGTGTGACCTTGGGCAAATTACTTAATCCCATTGCCTTAAATAAAGAAATAAATCTTTAAAAATTTTAAAAATGCTTCTTAACTGATTGAATTCAAAGAAACAAGAGATGGATCCCATGATCAAAAATCTGTAAGGGAAGTTGTCTCAAGATGTATAGGACAGGGAAGCTAGGTGGCACAGTGGATAAAGTACCAGCCCTGGGGTCAGGAGGCCCCAGGTTCAAATTTGGCCTCAGATACTTAATAATTACCTAGCTGTGTGATCTTGGTCAAGTCACTTAACCCCATTGCCTTGCAAGAAAAAAATATAGGTCAGAGAAGGAGGGAGGAAAAGAAAGAAAGAAAAATTGGATTTGAAAATTAGATTTAGATTTTTTTTTGGTCCGTGGCTTTATGCCCATACCCAGATATTGGGGGGGGGGGTCTACCTCATAAATTCTGGCAAGACTGGATTTGCTTAGAGCCTTGAAATTCCAGTCAAAAGAAGTTAAATTAAATAATGTTTGTTGAATTGAACTGAAAGGGGTAGGAGGAAAGAGGGAGAGAATTACCTATATATGACTGTCAAAGCAAAAACCATAGAGTAGTAGGCACAATGAAGGCCACAAATATAATGGTAGAGAAGACTAGTGATGCATGGGAGATTGTGTCCAAAGAGAGAGGTAGTGAGTGCTTCATGGCCCAGATATCCATATGCACATATAGAGACTATGACCAATGAACAAGGCAAACAAGATATCTTAATACAAGAAGGTGAGATGGGAATGGGATGGAAGAAGGACTTACTTTATTCAAAAGAACAAATCAGGTTAAAAAATGAAGTGTGTGTATATGTATATATATTTGTGAATATACATATATGTTCCTATAAAATATACATACACACATCTCACATGTAAGCAATCAGGGTTAAGTGAGCTGCCCAGGATCCTCCCACAGCTAGTAAATGTCTGAGACCAGATTTGAACTCCAGTCCTCCTGATTCCCGGGCTGGTGTTCCATCCACTGCACTATCCCAGTTATATGTATTAAGTAGATATACCCAAATGTAAAAATGCAGGAATCAGAGTAAAGAAGCCTGGTGGAAAACATCTGGGCAAAGATTAACAAGAGGAAAAACAGAAGTTAGAGTGCAACAGTAGTAGACAACAGACCACCTGGCCAGAAAGGGGAAATGGAGAAACTCAGGAAACAGGTCAAAAAGCTTGATATAGACTATGATACACTAGTGATTTGGTGGACCAGGTTATTCAGGTGTCAGCTACGGCTGTTTTTTTTCTCTCTCTACCCCCACCCCTCCCCTCCCTTCCTCTCCTCTGTTTTTCTTCCTTTTTCTTTCTCTTTCTTCCTTTCTCTCTGACTCTGTCTCTCTCCCTCTCCCCTCCCCCTTCAGTAGGAACATTTATAACACAAAAAATTAGCAAATGCTACAAATCAAGGCTTGATTTTGGGGGGGGGGAGTGATTTTTCTAGACTGAAAGACGTGATGGAGATAATGTTATTAATGCATATTAAACTTGAAAGTATGCCATGTATACTTTTGTTTAAAGTGGAGAGTCAAGGGGCAGCTAGGTGGTGCAGTGGATAGAGCACCAGCCCTGGAGTCAGGAGGACCTGAGTTCAAGTGCGATCTCAAACACTTAATAATGACGTAGCTGTGTGGCCTTGGGCAAGCCACTTAACCCCATTGCCTTGCAAAAACCTAAAATAAATGAAGTGGAGAGCCATTTGTTAAATATTTGCCAGTACACCTGTCTCTGCCCCATTTAACACTAGCAATCACTTTCTCTTTCTGATATTGTCTCCTCCTTGGGTTTTTGTGACTGTTCCCTTCTACTTGTCCTTCTACCATCTGATCAAGCCTTCTCAGCCTTCCTAGTTGGCATCCTCATCTACACCATGCCTCCTAACTTTGGGTTTACCACAGGACTCTGCTCTTGAACCTCTTTTCATGTCTCCTTGTTCTTTCTCTTAAGTGATCTCTAGCTGCCATGGATCCAACTGTCATCTCCATGCATATAATCATCCAAAGCCTTCATCTCTCTCCTGATCCCTAGGTTCACATCTCCACCCTCCTTTCAGCGTCCCACCTGGAGATCTCAAATTCCTCATGTCCAAAATGCACCCGATTATCTTCCCACCCATCCCCAAAAAACTCCAACTTCTCTTCCTAACTTCTCCACTTGTAGAGAGGGTGCTGCCATCTTTCCTGTCCCCTAAGTTGGCAAACTGGAATCATTCTTCAACTCTTCATTCTCCCCCATTCCACATATCTAATCAGGATTAAGGCCTTTTTGATTCTCTGCAACATCTCTCACATCTGCCACCTTCTATTCACTCCCACAGAACAGTAACCTTCAAGATGATCCCCATCCCCTTGGTATCGCCTCTCTCCAACCCATTGCCCAATTGATATTACTAAAACACAGGTTTGGGCACCTAGGTGGTTCAATGAATAGGGCAAAAGGTCTGGAACCAAGAAGATTCACCTTCCCAAGTTCATATCTCAGACACTTACTAGCTGTGTGGCCTGGGCAAGTCCCTTAAGTTTGTCTCAGTTTCTTCATCTGTAAAATGAATTGCAAAAGGAAATGATGGACCATTAGAGTATCTTTGCCATGAAAACCCCAAAAGGGGTCCTGACATGGTCCAACACAACCAAAAAACAACTGACCAACAATTGAAATATAAATCCATGATGATACCTGTGTAGATGTGCCTTTGTCTTTTTAATCCCCAGCACAGGGGCTGGAACCTAGTAGGTGCTTAATAAATCTTATTGAATTAAATGAATGAATGAGATGCATTTATTAAAAATTTGCAAATAGAACTGAGCTAATTCAATCACTTATAGAATAGATCTTTCCCTTGCTGTCTATAGGGTGAAATCACAGTTAATTGGGAGAAGGCAGAACTATATAGCTCTTCCTTTGCTTTGCTGTTCTCCAACAAGGAAAAGAATTTTCAGATAAGGGAGGAACAAAAGTGGTCAACAGGGAACTGAAAAAAGCGTGGAGATTTTGGGAGAGCACTGAGGTGTCCTCAATGAATTCAAGCCACCAGGATCCAGATGAATTCTGACCCAGGGTCCTAGGTGACACAGTAGATAGCAGACTGGATCTGGAGTCAGGAAGACCTGAGTTCAAATCTGACCTCAACTGGGTGACCTTGGAGAAGTCTTAACCTCCATTTGCCTTTGTTTCCGTATTTGCAAAATGGGGATAATACTAGATAATAGATAATACCTTCCAGGGTTGTTGTGAGAATCAATAAATTGTAAAGTGCCTGGTATATTTTGAGCTATTATTATACAAATGCTGAGTCATGGACTTTGGATCCTCAAAAGATCATTATGAATAAGAGAAGTACTATAGGATGGGAAATAGCCAAAAGTGTGTGGTGTGGGTGTGGGTGTGTGCATGTGTGCTTATGTGTGTGTGTGTGTGTGTGTGAGAGAGAGAGAGAGAGAGAGAGAGAGAGAGCTCTCAGAGGTATAGTAAAGAGAATCCTGGCCTTGGAGTCAGAAAAGGCCTATTCATATCCACATTCGGATAGTTATTAGTTGTGTGACTTTGGGCTCACTTAACCTCTCTCAGCCTCAGTTTCTTTATCCATAAAAATGGATATAATCGAAAGTATAGTGGTCAACTCATAGTTGTTATATGTCTGCCAAACTTTAAGTTTAAAGCATTAGATAAGTAACCCAGAAGTCTATTTAAGCTATTAAAGTTAATAATAATAATAATAATAATAATGAGATTTGGGGGACAGCCTGCATAAATGCTGCTTATGACTATTACAAACTATAGTCCAGGGAACTTGCCTTGGATTCCTGGTAAAACCCTAGCACATGATGTCAAAGGGATGGTTTATGAACCTCTTAAAAAACGGAAGTGGCTTCATCATGAGCAAGTCATGCCAAACTAACCTCATTGCTTTTTTTGACAATGGTACCACACGGGTAGACCAATCAGCTTTTGTTGATAATGATTTACCTAGGTTTCAGCAAAACAATTCATAAAGTCTCTCATTGTTCTTGTAGACAAGATGGGAGGAGGTGAATTAACAGCAGCTAGGTGTCACAGTGGAACAAGTATGGGTCTGGAGTCAAGAAAACCTCAATTCAAATCCAGTCTCAGACACTTACTAGCCGTGTGACCCTGGACAAGTCATCTAACCCTGATTGCTTCAGTTTCCTTAAAACTGTAAAATGTGGATAATAAATACCTGTCAGATGTTTTGGGGATCAAATCAAAGGATAATTTTAAAATTTTTTTTTAATTTTACAATTTTCCCCCAATCTTGCTTCCCTCCCCCAACCCCCACAGAAGACAGTCTGATAGTCTTTACATTTCTATGCTATACATTGATCCAAATTGAATATGCTGGATGACAATATTTTCCAAAGATTTGGCACAGTCTCTGAAACATTTTATTGCTGTTCATTGTCATTGAGGTGCTGAGGTTTTTTTCACAAAGATACTAGAATGGCTTTGCCGTGTCCTTCTCCAGCTCATTATGTAGATGAAGAAACTGACACCAACAGGCTTAGGTGACTTGCCCAGGGTCACAGTGCTAGTAAGGGTCTGAGACCAGATTTAAAACTCAGAAAGATGAATCTTCCTGACTCCAGGCCCACTCTATATATTATGCCCCAGTTGCCCTAGCAGTCATATAGTAGGGACTAGATAGATAAAGCCTTAGTAATGACTATTTCTAAATGATAGGACACCTGGATGATTTTGGATCTGACCTAATCGTTAGGCCAAAAGAATAGTCACTAAGAGGATTGATGTCAACTTAGCGTGTCTAGTGGAGTAGCCCACACATCTGTGCTTGGCCAGGTCCTATTTAACTTCTTTATCATGTATTTGGATAAAGGCATGAACAAATCACACTTATCAAATTTCTAGGTGACACAAGGTCGAGAGTAATAGCAAACATTCATTATTCAGCCATTTTTAGTCTTGTGTGACTCACCATGACCCCATTTAGGGTTTTCATGGCAAAGATACTTTGGTCATTTTCTACTCTAGCTCATTTTACAGATGAGGAAACCAAAGGTACACAGGGTGAAGTGATTTGTCCAATCTAGTAAGTGTCTGAGGTTGGATTTGAACTCGGATCTTCCTGTGTCCAGACTGACACTCTAACCACTGTACCACATTACTACCCTAATAGAGGAAAACAAAACGTAAAAGGAAACTACAAAGTATTTGATGTATCTTTTTTTACATCTATAATCTCTCTCAATTTTGCCCCCTTCTCTTTATTAACCCAGCCACCATCTTGGTTTATTCCACCATCTTTCTGCTAGGCAATTGCCATAGTCCTTAATTGGTCTTCCTGGTTCCAGGCTTTCCTCTCCATAGCTGTCCAATTGATATTTCTACAGAACAAGTCTGTTCCTGTCGCTTCCCTCCTCAAGGAACTTTAGTAATTCCCTGGTACCTCTAGGATAAAGTTCAAACTCCTCTGTTTGGCATTTAAAGTCTTTCGTGATCTGCCTCCATCTTTTCAATTTACTTCCTTGCACTTACCCTGTGGTCACACTAGCTCACTCACTGCTGCCTTTTCATGCCCTTACACCTCCCACCTCTGTTCCTTTGCTTAGGCTGGGTCCTTTTTGTTCATCCTGCTCACCTTTCAAGTGTCACCTCTTCCAAACTGCTTTCCCCAATTTCTCTTAGATGTTAACCCACCCTCCCCTCCTCTACTCTGATGCTATGTCTTGAATTTACACCTCTGGGTCCATGTCATATTCCTTAGGTTTGGGGTTTGTTTTTTTTTTTGGCAAGGCAATGGGGTCAAGTGACTTTCCCAAAGTCACACAGCTAGGTAATTATTAAGTGTCTGAGGTCAGATTTGAACTCCTGCCTCCACGGCTGGTACTCTATCCACCACCCCTCCACGTCATATTCCTCAAGTATAATGTAAACTCCTTGAGGACAGGGGCTGGCTCATCTCTCTCTGCCTTTGCATCCCCAATGACTGGCACATTTCTTTTTGGGGGTCTGTCCTGGGATCCTCCACCCAGGGCTCTTTCAGTGAGGAAACTGCCTCTGTCACAGCAGAGTAACAGCACTGACAATTCTAGTCTTAGACAAGTGACTCCATGTGAGTCAAGGCTGTGAATTTATAGCTGAAGGAACCTTAGGGGTTAGAGAGTCTCAACTCCCCCCTCCATTTTACAGATGAGAAAACTGAGACCCAGAGGGGGAAGTGACCTTGGTCAAGGGCACACTGAGTGAAGCTGAAGAACTAAAGATAAAGACAGCACCACCCCATTTACCCATGCCTCAAGTCAACATTCCTCCCTTCGTATAGCTGCTTCCTCCAGTGCCCCAGCCAGTCACTAGGTAGATGGCACAAAATACATACTTAATAATAAGTACTTAGTCAATGAATAGAATGAGAGGAAGAGTGGGGAAAAGAAAAGGAAAAAGAAGAAAAAAGGGGGAAAGTGAGAAAGAATGGGAAAAAGAGAAAGGGAGGGCAAAAGAAAAGAGAAAGAATGAAGAGAAAAAGAATGGAGGACAGAAAGAATTAGAAAAATGGAAAAGAAAGAGAAAAAATAGGGAGAACAGGGAAAAGAAAGAAAAATTTCATTGAGAGAGACAATGTCCACAATGAGGGAGATGATAACAGACAAGCAAAATATTGTTCACATAGCTGGGTACCATGGACAAGTCCAGAGAAGAGAAATCAAGAAGGCAAGAGGGTTGGCAGCCATTAGATGTAAGGGATTGGAGAAGTCCTTAAGGACCCAGTTCCAGTTGCCATATCACATTCTACAGCAGCCACTTTGTCTTTCTTATTTATTTATTTTTAGGTTTTTGCAAGGCAAATGGGGTTAAGTGGCTTGCCCAAGGTCACACAGCTAGGTCATTATTAAGTGTCTGAGGTCGAATTTGAACCTACTGACTCCAGGGCTGGTGCTCTATCCACTGTGCCACCTAGCTGCCCCCCACTTTGTTTTTCTTGTTATTTGTTACAGGGGACATTCCACCTCCCATCTCCGTGCCTTTTCCAAGGCTGTCATTCTTGCCTTTCTTGATTCCCCTCCCTTCCTCTCACCCTGTACCCCCTCCAGCTGCCAAACTACCTTGTATTGGCTTGCATGCATCTTGTATATACTGATATAAACATATATCAGTACACCAATATTCCTGGGTACATTATAATTCCTTGTTACCCACCTTTGTTATAGCAAGGAACTTCCTTTATATCTCCATAATTGATTCCATATCTGAATCCCCATAGGAGCAATTCCAAACTTTCTCTTCCCTGCTTGACTCTCCCACACATCTCCTTTCCTCCTCTTCAGTTGAAAATCTTGCCTCTTTGGTGAGTAGAGGCAGAGAGTGGTATAATGGCCCGGAATCAGGAAGACTTGTTCAAATTCAGCCTCAGACACTTACCAGCTGCATGACCCTGTGCAAATCATCTAACCTCAGTTTCTTCAATTGTAAAATGAGGATGATAGTAGCACCCTACTTTGTATAATTGTTGTACCAAATGAGATGATACTATTTGTCAATAGTGTTTAGTACAGTTTTTCCCAATATATTGTAGATAAGGAAGTGTTTTTCCCTCTTTTCCCAACCTCTATCTCAAAACCTTTGACCTCACCTCTTCCTCTTTCCTGCTCTCCTCCAGTCTCAGACAGAGGTGACCCTTCTTGCTAAGACCAACCCTTGGACACGTATCCTCGATCATAACATGTGAACAATTATATACAAAATTGGCTTTATCAAGGATAAAGAGGAAATAATTAACAGAAGGAAGGCACTGGAATGAGAAGGGGCTGGTGAAGGCTACCTGGAGAAGGTGGGGATTTAGTTAGGACTTAAAGGAAGCCAGGAAGGTTGATGGACAGAACAGAGCAGAGAGAGTTACTGTCTATACTGCTCACTTTCCTTCTAATTTCATACATACACATCTCCTATCCTTTTTTTTTTGCAGGGGGTTAAGTGACTTGCCCAAGATCACACAGCCAAGTAATTATTAAGTGTCTAAGGTCGAATTTGAACTCAGATCCTCCTGACTCCAGGGCTGGTGCTCTAACCACTGCACCACCTAGCTGCCCCATCTCCTATCCTTTAAAAAAAATCTTCATGGGACTCTGCCATCCCCTCAAGTTACTATCCTCTTGCCTCTTCCTTTTTTTTTTCAGCCAAATTCCTATGAAAAAACTGTATAGTTGCTGCTTCCATTTCCTTTCTTCATCCTTTTGCAAACTGGATTCCAAACTCATCACTCAGCTGAAATTGCTCTCTCCAAAGTTGCCAGGGATCCCTTAATTGACAAATCTAATGGCTGCATTTGACACAGTTTCCCCAGAGGGATGCCCTCTCCTTCTGGATGTCTATCCTCTCTGTCTTCAGGACTCTGCTCTCTTCTGGGTTTAGTCATTACAACAACAGCTAAAATTTATATAGTTTTTCTAAGGGTTTCCAGGAGTTTTGTAAAAATGGTCTTGTGTGATCTTGACAACCTTGTGAAGTAAGTGCTAAACTTATCCCCATTTTACAGATGAGGCAGATAAGGTTAATTGATTTGCCTTTGGTTCCATAGCTTGTGTCTGAGGTGCTTACCTTCTCCGTGAGCTCCTGTGGCTCCCTGGTGCCTCTCAGATAAAGTGCACATTCCTCTGTTTGATTTTGAAAGTCCTTCACTATCTGGCTCCAGCCCTGTTGGTCATCATCCCCCCTCCCTCACTTGATAATCCAGCCAAACTGGCCTTAGTTTGGTTCTTGGCAGGTGACCCTCTGTGGCTCATCTCTGCCCCTCCCCCAATTGCCTGGGCTGCCCTTCCCTTCCCCCCTTCTGCCTCTCAAGATGAAGGTCAAGATTTCATCCGGTGAAGCCTTGGCTCTTCCCCCCCAACTTCTAGTGCCCTCTGGCTCACGCCACCTTTTAGTTATTTACCTACTATGTATGCTTATATATAAATAGGCAGATAGGTAGATGTACGCGGAGGGGGAATCTGCATAGACTATGTATGAATATATAAAACACAAATGGTAGATTGTTACTGTTGTTTATTTATCATTATTACTACTACTACTTGAGAGGTCTATATAAGTTCTTGGACCCCAATGGCCAGAGGAACCAAGGGGTAAAACTTGCAAAGAAGCTAAGGAAAATCTTCCTAGGGCAGCCAGGTGGCGCAGTAGATAGAGCACCAGCCCTGGAGTCAGGACAGCCTGAGTTCAAATTCAGCCTCAGATACTTTATAATAGCCTGGCTTGTGTGACCTTGGGCAAGTCACTTAACCCCATTGCCTTATATACATTTTTTTAAAGTTTTTTTTTCTCTTGCAAGGCAAACAGAGTTAAGTGGCTTGCCCAAGGCCACACAGCTAGGTAATTATTAAGTGTCAGACCCAGGTACTCCTAACTCCAGGGCCAATGTTTTATCCATTACCTAGCCACCCTTGCCTTATATAAATTCAAAAAAAAACCCAGATCTTCCAAATCAACAGCTATCCAAAAGTACAATGGGTTATCTGAGGAAGTAATGGGTTTTCTTTCACTGGAGGCCTTCAAACTGAGACTAGTTGATCATTTAATCAAAAATTTATTTGGTATGTTATTAAAGGCAGCTAGGTGGTGCAGTGGTGGTGGAATCAGGAAGGTCTGACTTCAAATATGGTCTCAGACACTTTTACTAGCTGTGTAACCTGGACAAGTCACTTTAACACTATTTGCCTCAGTTTCTTTATTTGTAAAATGAGCTAGAGAAGAAAATGGCAAATTACTCCAGCATCTTTGCCAAGAAAACCCGAATTAGGGTCATGCAGAGTCAGACATGATTGAAATGACTGAACAGCAATGTTATAAAGGAAATTCTTGGCCAAGTATGACTGAATGGCATTTGATCAATCTTTATCCCTAACTTTCTCAGGTCAGGAAGATTATGACCGCCTTCGTCCACTGTCGTACCAGAACACTCACCTTGTCCTCATTTGCTATGATGTCATGAACCCTACCAGTTATGACAATGTGCTCATTAAGGTGAGGGTTCTGTTCCCCACGAATTCTGACCCTCTGGTCACTGGGTGGGACTGTGGGAAAAGGTCAGCACCAAGGAAAGCTCCTATTGGAAGGGAAGTAGCCAGTGGAGTCTGGGATTATAAAGTATGGCTAAAATCTGCAAGGTCTCCATGTGCAGGGACACATGCCCCTACCTAGAGCCAGGCCGAGCCTGGCATAAAGTTACTCAATGTTTGCTCAGAGATCATGGGAATCACAACTTCCTTCCTTAAATTCCTTCACTTTCAGGGTTGCAAAGTATGCCACAACCCCAAGATGTAAGTAGGGCAAAGATCATCCCCCTCATTTTTCAGATAAGGCAACGAGTTCAGAAAGATTTACAAATTACAGGGCGGCTAGGTGGTGCAGTGGACAGAGCACTGGCCCTGAAGTCAGGAATAACCTGAGTTCAAATTTGGCCTTAAACACTTAAATAATGACCTAGCTGTGTGGCCTTGGGCAAGCCACTTAACCTCATTCCCTTGAAAAATCTAAAAAACAAAAAAATTTATAAATTGCCCAAGGCCAGGAAGAGACTGAGTGGTGGTACCAGGAGCCGGAGCACTGGAACAAGTCACTTTACCTCTGACTAGTTTCCCCATCCATAAGATGGGGATAATCACACCTACTTCACAGGGGTGGCGGGAAAATAAAATAATGCAAGTAAAATGCTTTGCAAACTTTGAAGCAATACGGAAAGGTTAAATTATTATTATTGTTGTTGTTGTTATCTGAGAGGTTAGGGTAGATATAGAGCTTCAGGACCCAGATGTGACAGTATTAGCCATGTGACCCTGGGCAAGTCACTTCACCGCTAGTAGACTCAGTTTCTCCATCTATAAAATGGGAACACTTACCTCAATGACAGTGCTCCAAGACTATAAGTTTCATGGTGTTACCTTGTGTGATCTTACCACCTTGTGAGGTAAGTGCTAAACTTAGCCCCATTTTACGGATGAGGCAGATAAGGTTAATTGGTTTGCCTTTGGTTCCATAGCTTGTGTCGGAGGTGCTTACCTGCTCTGTGAGCATGGTGAAAGTTTCCTCAACTGAGAATATACCAGTTTTCACTTCAATTCATATGGCAATGAACTTACAGATCTAGTTCTTTTATTTTCAGTCATTAAAATTATTTAGAGCCGGATAAACCCTTAGATTTCATTTTACAGATGAATAAGTGGAGACCTAGAGAGAAATGTCTCTGTTAAGGTCTGTTTAATAGGTAACAAAACGGGAATTCAAATCCACATGCCTTTACCCTATATCACAGGTTTGGATAGACATTACAGAAAGAGGTCTGGCTCTGGAATCAAAGGACTTGGGCCCATTTCTTACTGCCTGTGTGACTTTGAGCAAGTCACTTCCCCTCCATGGACCAGTCTCCCTTTCAGTAAAATTAGGAAGCATGATCCAGAGCTTTCTGTTTTGAATTGATGCTACTTGTATGACTTTGGACAATTCACATCTGATCCCTGAGCCTCAGTTTCCCCATTTGTTAAGGAATGGATTGGACCAGTTAGCCTTGAAGATCCCATCCAGCTTAAGATCTAGGATTTTATAGCGATTGTTTAGAGAATTTATTATGACACAAACCCCACCAGTCCCTAGGATTGATGCTATCTTTGCTTATCTACTCCATCCCTACAGTGGTACCCTGAGGTCACTCACTTCTGCCATGGGACTCCTATGGTTCTCATTGGCTGCAAGACTGACTTGCGAAAGGACAAGGAGCAGTTGCGGAAGCTTCGAGCTGCTGACCTAGAACCCATCACCTATGCCCAGGTCAGTGGAAGTTGGAGACTTCTGGGATCCCCAGCCCCAGGCATGGGTCCCTTCCTGACACAGTGTGAGCATGGTTCTCTGGAGACTTGCCTTTGCACAAACTGGGGCTCCTCTGAAGAATCCCAAATGGTCTGTCTCTGTATCTGGGGTGGTTGAAGGAATCCTGTCATCACTCCTGCGTTGAATTGTTCTGATATTTTAAAATCCTCGTCTCTCCCCTTTTCTCCTCTTATTTTCTCTCTGCCCCTCCTTGTAGCCTATCAGAGATTCATCTGGCAGAAGCTGAGCTCCTTTATGGGACCAGCACCTGTCCAACGACAAACAGTCCTTTATTTTCCATCAACACAGCCTGGCGAGGGCTGGTCCCAGGGTGGAGAGGACGGGGCATCTGGGGCTGATGAGGAGGGAGTGACTGTCCAAGTTATAAATTGTTTTCATCTCTCCCATCCCCCCGTGTCATGTAATTCTTCCAGGCTGCATCAGACTGAGGAAGCGGGATTGGGAGGATCATTGGGGAGGGGTGGGAGCTGAGGTTTCTGGCCCCTGCTAATCTCCCAAGCTCAGGGTTACCTGGCCAGGGTGCCTCCCCCCACAACCCTAAGCTACTAGTGATTAATTCAGGACCCTGCTTCCCCCACAGGGTGAGAGTGCCTGCCAACAGATGAAGGCAGCTTTGTATCTGGAGTGTTCTGCCAAGTTTCGGGAGAACGTGGAGGACGTGTTCCGAGAGGCCACCAAGGTTGCCCTTAGTGCTCTCAAGAAGGCCCAACGAAAGAAGAAAAGGCACATCTGCCTGCTGCTGTGATGGGATCCCAGGTCCTGGACAGCCCCTGGATGGGCTGGGCCAAGCGAGTCTGTTTCTCCAGTCTCCTTTGGAGCTAGAGGCTGGGGAGGGAGGGGGGAGGGCAATACCACTGCTGTTCTGGGAAGGGACCCTAGACCCCATGCCCAGGCGACTCCTTTCCTAACTCTGAGTCAGCGCAGAACTGGCGAGACCCCCACAGTAGGGTGCAGCCTCCCAGGGATGATGTCTTTCCTTCTGGTTGGAGTCAATGACTTCCAACCAGTCACTTGGGTTTGGCCCTCATGCCAAAAATGGGGCTTGGAGGCTGCCTAGCTGAGGCGATCCATCCACCTTCATTTATTACTAAGCACCCTTGTCCCAGGCTCTGTGATAGATGGAACAATCCCCACCCTCAAGGAGCTTCCCTGCTACCACTCTACTGGGGAGCTGGTGCTTGGATCTGTATCCACCTGTTAAGTGGACCACATGGGCAGCAGGGAGGAGGAGGGGGCTCGGCCAAGCCCTCTGGGCTAAGCAAAGGACTGAGCCAGATAAGGCCTGGGACAAAAGGACAAGTTTCCTAGCACTCAGAGGAGCTGCTTGGAGAGGTAGATGCCCGTCTCCTGCAGGATGGAAATTTGGCTGGGCGGAGGTTTGGCCGAGGTCTTGTTCTTGTACAGACTGGATTAGTTGACTTTCAAAACCCTACTGTGCGTCCCCCAGTTGACTTACAGGACGCCTGCTGCCCGAAGCACGTCTAAAGGAGACTCTGGGATTCCCAAAGCCCCTTTCTCACACCATCTTGGCCACATGTTTGACATTAAAAACCACCACTGTAAAAGAAGTGATGGAGCTGGACCCTGTTACTGGCTTGGGAAAAGACAAAGACCACTGGAAGGCAGACTTAGTCCATTCTATTGTGCCTCAAATAATCCTCTCAGGCGCATCCCTTCCCACTTCCCAAACCTTGTGTGGCCTAGATAAGCAGCCCAGCTCCCTCTTCCTTCCTGTCCCCAGAGTCTGGAACCTATCACAAAGTTGCAGACAGCAACCACTATCCCTTGGATGCCCGTCTGCCTGCCCATGGTCAAACAATTGTGTTCTCTCACTTTCCTGGGATAGGAAGATCCCTGTCCCCTCTGCTCTGAAATTTGAAAGGGGACATGGCCTCACAAAAACTCTCATCAAAGTCCCTGGAATGGGTCAACAGGGCTAGGGCTGGGCCTGCCATACTGGGCAGGTAGAACTGCTGATCAATGCCCTGGTCTCGAGGAGCAGCTGTCTCTTATCATCCATCTCCATTTAAATCCCTTCCTTTCAAAGAAAGTAGGCCTCGGACAAGAGAGAATTTTTATTAAAAACAAAACCATCCCAGCATTTGGGAGGGGGATGTCAGTCATCTGAAGATTAGGAAGAAAGGGAAGGAGATTTGGGGGGGGGGGGATTCAGGCTGGTGCTGACTGCTCATAGCCACCCTCCTCCACCTTCACCCCACCAAGATAGTGGTGGTTGAGGGAGATGCTTATGGCGTGGTCACCACCCAGATAGAATCAATTCTCAATTACCCACAGGAGGGGGGTAGCACAAAAGCCAGATCCCTTAAAATGGCAGATTAAAAGAGAAATTTCACTTGTTTTTTTCCTGTTTTTCTCTCCTCCCCCAAATTCCCCTCTTGAATGACATCTCCCAGTAGCCTGCATTCCTAAGGACTGTAAGGCTGGCTGGAAGAGAGTTCTTAAGAGTTCTAGGCCAAGCCCAGTTTTCCCTGAGTGTGCCCACACTGCCCTTGAGGAGAGAGAACTCATCCCGAGTTCGGAAATTGAGTTTCCTCCACTCCCACTTCAAACCCATCCACATCCAGTGGCCCACAGCACCCTCTGCTGGTGCCATTCAACATGCTGTCCACTCTTCAGAAGCAGCAGGTCCAGGACACCCAGACCCAGGCAGCTATTCTAGGTGAGAGGTGGGCATGCAAGGACCCTACAGAGGGGCCTGAGAGGGAGTTAGTGGCTTTAAAGTCATAGCCATAGTCATAGTCATAGGGGCTTCAGGGAGCTCTGTTTAGGCCTCCACTGAAGAATAGGAGTTGGAAGCCCAGAGAGGAGGACATGGATGGTCAATGCTCAGACAAGTAAATGACGGCCAGGTCTTAGACCAGGTCCTTGTCTTCAAATCCAATATTCTTCCCATTACACTCGGTGGAGCAGCAGAACCCTAGGCATGCCTGTTGGAGTCCAGGTTTTGTCTTGTAAACATTTATCCCCTCTCTCCAACACAAACATGTCGGGGAGGCGTAAGGAGAGGGGAAGAAAGTCCCAAGAAAAAGTCACCAAGGGCTTGGCCCCAGGAGGCATTACCGCCACCAGAGACAGGCAGAGATAAGAGACAGAAGAGAGGAGAGACTCAGAGACAAAGATGACCATGGTGGTAGTGGTGATGGTGGTGATGATGATGATGATGATGATGATGATGATGATGATGATATGAAGTGGTTCTCTAAGACCTTAGGTACCACACTGGGGGAGGGAGAGAGGAAGAGGGGAGGATCCTGGGGGAATAGCAGCATTCCCAGGGAGAGGAGGACAAGGCCCAAGGACATTGAAGGATTCACTGCCCATTCCCACCTTAGGCCAGAACAGTAGGGCAGAGCCCAAAGTTCACTTCCAAAACAAAAATCTTAAACATGGGGAGATGCGAAACATGCTTGCTCTCCCCACTCCTACACAGTCTGAAGGAGAGCCTCCCTAGAAAGGTATTAAACCTGTGTGGGCTGGCAGCTATGAGGGCAAGAGAGGTCTCTGGTTCCAGGGAGTGGGGAAGACCCAGTCTTAAATAGACACAAACAGGGAACCAGGCATCCAGATTGGGTAGGGCACGGTCTGGGGTAATACTGAATGGAAGAGATCACATTCTTCAAGTCTCGAGCTAGGTGTGACGGAGGTCTCAGGGTCTGCTCCCAGCACTCCAGAGGCCCGAGACCAGAGAGGAGCCACCTGGGAAATAGTGTCCAAGACAACAAGGTCCCCCAGTATTCCCCTCGCCAGGTCAGAGTCCAGAGTGCCAGGGCAGGGAAGGCATCGTTGCTCATAACTTCATTTTGTCTCTATTCTTCTGGAGTTTGGCATGCACAACTTTGAGTGTGGTCAGGAAATTACCCAAGAAGAGGATGAGAAATGTGATGGCCAAGACGAAGACCTGGACAGGGTGGACAAAGAAGGAGAGAGGAATCAGGACAAGGCAAGGGCTTAGTAGCAAGTTTCTATTTGGGGCAGAGTCTGAAAACCTCCTCATCCCCCTCCACCCATCAGTCTACACCATTGCTCCCTAGCTCTCAGGGGCCAAAGTAAAGAAGGTGGGGGGCATATAGCTTCTCACCCATGAGCAGCTGCTTCCTTCTCAAATTCAAAGGATAGGCCCTGGCCTGTCTGCAGGAGCTGTCCTGCATCACCTGACTTTCCCCCACTCATTCTGACAGGAAGACTTCAGGAGAGCAAGCCCCAGGGCAATGGCAGGGATACCTGGACTTCCACCCCTCTCCCACTGGTTCCCCCATACCTGCCACTCTTTGCATTCTTCATGGGTAGAGAGCTCAAACAATGTGATGGCGTTATAAAGTTGCCAGAACTGGAGGGAGAAAAATCAAATGGCAACCCCTTTACTATCAGAGTGGATGCCCCTAGAGACCCAGGGGGAAAGGAATCATTTGAATCTCAAATGGAGTTTGAAATATGGAGTGTGGAATCCCTGCTCAGTTTCCTCAACATTCCCCCCAAAGGGGACTTAAAGGTATTAATGAAGCTGACCAGGAGCTGGGCTCAATGTGCCAGTGGTTCATGCCCTTTCCCAACCCCCACACTGGGCTAGGAGGGCTTCCAGGCTGGAGCCCAAGGCTTCTTAGCCATGTCTGTGTCCCAGACCCCTTGGGCAAGCAGGAAGACTGGGGGACTCTCTGGACCTCAGAATCATAATTTTACATATCTAAAATAAAATAACAGGACAAAGAAAAATAATTTGATTGAAACAGAAATTATTCATGGTATCCAATGAGATAACAAATATATAAAGTACAAACTTTAATGTCTTTTCTTAATGATAGTTATTATCATTGTTGCTGTTATAAACAGGACCTCCCCCTCCCTGAAATCAATCCACCGGCCCCTTGGGAATCTGGATCCTGGCTTAAGAACCCTTTCTTCTAGAAGCTTCAGAATGAACTAAAAATTCCTCAGTCCAAGTCACTTTGTAACCTCTTATGCATTACTATTATCAGTGTTATTACTATTTTTTTAATTAGGGATAAGGTACACTTTAGAGTCTTAGAAAAGCCTCAGTTTCCTAATCTGTAAAATATAGAAACAACCCATAGCTGTTTTGAGGGTCAAGGGAGACCTGGCACATTGTCAGAGCCATATTTATGCCCATTGTTGGCACTGTCAATATTATTTATTCCTAACTCCAAGGCCAGTCCTTCACCCATTATTACTATTCTCATATCTCTCCATTATTATCATTCCAGTTGCCATGTCAGCAACACATCCAGGTCCAGTGTCTGGGAGTGGGGAAGACCCAGTCTTAAATAGACACAAACAGAACCAGGAACATAGCCTGGAAGAACATGAGAACCAAGAGGATAGGATCCCCTCCAAGTCACTTACATGACCACAGAATAAGAATGGAAGCAGAAAAGTAAGGCCCCTCCACATCCAAGACTGGAATCCCTCTGTGGAAGAGAAGGCAGAGTTGGGGGAAAGGGGGACATCAGATACATACCACAGGGCCTGATGGCAGCAGAACCAGATGCCTGATCCCAATCTCTGTCTCTCTCCCTCTTCTCCTGTCTCTTTGTCTACACTCCCCTTTCTTGCCAACCTCTCTATACTCATACTTCTTTCCTAGTCTCTCAATTACCCAATAGTTATATGACTATTTTTGTTGAGTTGTTTCAGTCGTATCTGACTCTTTGTGATCCCATTGGGACTTTTCTTGGCAAAAATACTGGAGTGTTTTATCATGAAATGAGGCAAACTGGGTGAAGTGACTTGTTTAAGGTCACAAAGCTAGTAAGCATCTGAGACCAGATTCTCAGATCATCCGACCTCCAGGCCCAGTGCTCTATCCACTGTGCCATATATGACTCTGGGTAAAAATTGCTTAACCAGGGGCAGCTAGGTGGCCCAGTGAATAGAGCACCAGCCCTGGAGTCAGGAGTACCTAAGCTCAAATCCGGCCTCAGACACTTAATAATTACCTAGCTGTGTGGCCTTGGGCAAGCCACTTAACCCCATTTGCCTTGCAAAAACCTAAAAAAACCCCAAAAAACAAAAGAAAGTGCTTTGTAACCCTTTGAACACAATCAATCTGTGATTGTTATTATTCTGTGACAAGTTTCCAAAGAAAATAAAAGTCACAAGGTCATGGTTTTTGAGCCCTGAGGGACTTCAGAGATCCTTAGTCCAGGTGTCAAATATTCAGTCCCACTTGAACTAATAAAATCAAATCTGACCCAATAAGAAGAAAAGTAAATAAGGATAAATGAGCAAAGAGACAAGCCTTGGAAGGAATGCTGGAAAAGCAATGGTTCTTCATGCTAAAATTCCTTTATGTTCCTAAGCAAATGTTGTTGGCTGTGTTGCTAGTCAATATTCAACTTTTAATAAAATCTGTATTTTTTCTATAAAGATATGCCTGACCTTGGTGGAGTGTGCTCAGCAACGGGGTACTCACCCACTGTGAGATCCAAATGATTCCTTTCCCCCAGAGCTCGGAGTCTGTAGAGGCATCCACTCTGATAATAATATTGCAGGAACTGGACACAGCCTGTAGAGGGACAGGGTGTGAGGGTCTCAGGTGATGGAGAGGACGCCACCACGTCACAGACCTCCAACCAACTGAAAGGGAGCTCAGAGGCCAGTTGGGGAAACTAGGCTCAGAGAAACTTAGCGACTTGCCCAAGGTTATCCAAGTGCTAAGTATAGAGGTGACATTTGAATCCAAATCCTCTGACTTCAGAGCTAGAAGTTTTTTCTCCGCACAACCCCCTCAAATCACACTAAAGGGTGAGGCACATGGAAGGGAACTATCTCTACCCCACCCACCCCAAGGTAGTTCTCCAAAGCTACAAGGTAGATAGAGGTTTTCATTTCACACACCAAAAAACCCAGAAGGCACTGACCTTGACAGGGGGAGGAAGACTTTAGGTTCAGGGGCTCCCAGCCCACCTCATGAAATCAGGAGGGGCTGGGTTTCGGGGGAAATAGCCTCTCCCCTAAACCTTAATACAGGCATCTGAGTCAACTCCTTCCCCAGATCTACTCTGACTCCACTCCCTTGGCAAGCCAGACCCCCTCCCCTATATACAAATGGCAGTTGAGAACAGAGCCCTCCTCTGCCGCCAAGCGAAGGCCCTACCTTGGGGGCAAAGAAGAAGGAAAGAGGCACTCACTCTGGAAGATGGAAAAAGCTAAAAACTGATTGCGAAACTTTTGATAGATGAGTCCATTTGGCCTGGGGGGGGGGAGTGAAAAATAAATACAAGGAGACCAGATTGTCAAATCAAAACTGTCCACATCACCAACCCATCCATCATGCACCCACCATGGCCCTGGGTGAGACACACAGCAAAGAGAGATGTCTTTGGCTCTAGTCTCCCTTCACTGCCAGATACATCAAGTTTCCCAACCCTGAGGTCATGCTAAAGCAGAGCTTTCCACCTCACTGATCCCTTAATTCTCTGGGGCTGGGCCCTAGCTCCCTTGGTCCCCCACTGTCTACTCTCCCATTCTCTCTTCTCTCCCTCTCTACACTCCTCTCTTCTCTGCTCTCTCCCCTCCTTCTCTTAATTCTGTTCTCTCCCTCTACTGTTTTCTCTTTCATTGCTCTACTCTTCACCCCAACCCATCTAGAGGTACAAGCACCACATTAACGCTTCATTCTCTGAGTAACCCCAAGACAGGTCGTGGCATCATGGCTCTGGAAGTAGCCTCAGAGCCTATGGACTTGCTCCCTTGCTCCTTGACCAAGGGATGAGCTTGGGGCTGTGTCCTTAAAGGCCGGCCTATCTAGGCCCAACCCAGCCCGGACTTGATCCTGTTTACCAAGCAAATCCCATATCTTAAAAGTGGACTAGGATGTTCTTGTCTTCCACCCCCACCCCCCACCCCCGTCCTGAGCAGGGATGAGCGGTGGAGAGAGAACTCACCAGGTCAGCATTATCCCGGACAGAAACGTGGAGACATAGTGGTGAGACACCCACCAGCCTTTAATTCTTGGAAAGAAAGAAAGAAAGGGAGCTTAGGTGGAAGGAGATCAAGTGAAGAGAGAAAGAAGCTGCCCCTTCATGTCACAGCTACAGGGATTTCTGTGACCAAGAGATCAAAGCCAGGTGTTTTTGGAGGAGCTTTTGCTGAGCAACCCCAGCTCTGGATGAGTCACTGAAAAGAAAGGTCCTTCAGGTGGGGGGGGGGATGTCATGATGAAAGGCCCCCCCACACACAGGCACCCATCACATATGCACACACATCCTTTCTGGGCTGAGGGAAAGTTCACCAGTGAAGTCAAACTACTTAAATTTCATATGTTCCCATCGCAACCACCAAGAGACCCGGCCCCTCTGGAGGCAGAAGCTCTGGCTTCAAACAACAGTTTGCCCACTCACTACCTAGGGGGAAGGTCCCCTTTCTGGGCAGCAGCCTTTCAGACCCCAAGGGTCAGCCCCTAAGTATCAGCCCAGGTCAACAGTTCCTGAACTTGGACATCAAGATATTCTTGGCCTCAGGCAGCTCTTTTTCTCTGGATAAAGAACCACTAGGCTACCAGGGAATTCTACTGACCTTCACTTAGTACAGAAAAATCCTTGCCAGACTCAGAGTCGGGGTTCAACTGTCCAAACAGATCATATGGCCTCTTTCCTAACAGTTTCATGAATGCAAAATAGGTTTCCTCAAGAAGACCATGAGTTTCTGGAGGACAGGGACCATGGTCATGGAAGACTTAGGGAATCAGCATTATTAAATGGGTTCAAATGAAGGAGACAAGAGATGAAGGGTCTCGAGTCAAAAATAATCCAAGTAGAATTCCAGCTTCAGACACTTACTAGTTGGGTGACGCTGGGCAAGTGACTTCACCCTTTTTGCTTTAGTTTCCTCATTCCTGGAACAAGAAATGGCAAACCACTCCAGTATCTTTATCAAGATAACCCAAAATGTGATCCCAGAGAGTCAGACATAACTAAAATAATTGAGAAATAATAATAATCTGTGTATAAGGGCAGTCATGGCAGGGATCATGTCTATAGCCCCAATGCTCACCTACTACCAGACTATCCACATTTCCTCCCCATCTACCACTCCCCAAAAACAAAGATGGTGGCAGACACATCTAGGACACCCTCCTCTACTTACTCTGTTCTCCAGGGCTATTAGTCTGTGGTGTGTCTTGCCCTCCTAAGGATACCTTGTGAAAAAAGGGTTCATCATTTATCCTCATTTTTTAGTCAACATAGCTCTCAGTTATGGCAGAGAAGGGCACTGACCTGCCCCAGAGAAATGTAGAGGCAGAACATCTCCAGCTAACACACTGGACACACATCCCACTGGACTAGACCCCTCATCATGCCTCCCAAGTCAATAAAAGGGGGGGGGAAGGGAGGAGTTGACTGTTCCTTTAAAAATAGAAGGGATAGGGCAGCTAGGTGGTGAAGTGGATAAAGCACCGGCCCTGGAGTCAGGAGTACCTGGGGTCAAATCCAGTCTCAGACACTTAATAATTACCTAGCTGTGTGGCCTTGGACAAGCCACTTAACCCCATTTGCCTTGCAAAACCCTAAAAAAAAAAATAGAAGGGATGGAGAGGATACTTGAAAGGGAAAAGTCAAAAATGGAACCCAATGCAGGGAACAGCCCAGAATTCCATACCTGGCCGTGACAGTGACTTACAGTGTGCCCTTGGACAAGTCACTTCTCTTGAGGCCTCTGCTAATTTTTAACACAAGTTATTAAAGTCCCTTGTGGCTCCAACAGTCTCTGATTCTAACTTTTTCCATTATCATGTCCTGTAAGAAATACCAAGCTGTGACTCTCATGCCTCTAGAGGGTCAAGGAGTGATTTCAAGGGGCCCATGAATTCATAGGGAAATCCATATATATGCAAATGACTTGTCTACAGTCCTTAAAACTTCTCCATTTGCTGTAATTGATGGTTCCACACTTGGATGGTGTGATGCTGGCTGATAGAGCACCTGGATTTTCTTGATGTTAATTGTTATATCAAAGCGAGCACATAGGCAGCAGAGAATTGGTCCATCCTTTGTTGATCTCAGCTTCAGAGACTGCACAATCATCTGCAAACAAAAGATCCTGAACCAACACTCCACTTTAGTCTTGGCTTGTAGCCTTTTTAAATTGAAGAATTTGCCATCAGTGTGGTAGCTGACTGAGGCCATGTTCCTCCTCAGTGAAGGTGTTTGATAGCACAGTTGAAAAACAACATGCTAAAAAGTATGGGAGCAAGGACACATCCTTGTTTTTACTCCACTGGTGACTGGGAAATCTCAAGAGCATAATCCAGTACCCAGAACCTGGGTATGCATGTCATCATAAGACTGACATACAATACTGATGAACTTCGGGGAACCAAATTTTGACATAATTTTCCATAAACCTTCATGAGTGACAAGTATCAAAGACCTTGGTCAGATCTGCAAATGTTGTATACAATCCTCTATTCTGTTCCTGGAGTTGTCAGGCAGCAAACACCATATTGACTGTTCCTCAACCCTTTCTGAAGCCACACAGGTTCTTAGGGAGGTGACCATCTTCCAAGTGAAGGATCAGTCTATCGAGAAGGACTCTGTCAAGAATCTTACCAGTAATGACTAAAAGGAAAAACCCCTGTGATTGTCACAGGACAATTTGTTCCTTTTACCTTTACAGAGATGGACAATGGAGGCATTCTTGAATTCTTGGGAAATAACCTCTTCATGCCATATAAATTTCAAAAATTTCAGTCAATTTTTGGATGAGCAATGGATCCCCGACCTTATAGATCTCAGCTGGAATAGAATCAGCACTAGGTTCCTTTACCACTTGAAAGGAACCTAAAGGCACAAATTGGAACTTCAACTACAGACTGACTGATTTTAACTTGAGGTAAATGGTCAATGACTTCTGCATTGACTGATAATGGTCTGTTAAGAACACTAGAGATGTATTCAGCCCATCTCTCTAGGATCATGTCTTTATTTTTGATCAAGGAGGATCCATCAGCACGTTGGCTCATAAATAGCCTTCAGGGCATCATAAAAGCATTTCAGTTTGTTACAGTCTGCATAAAATTGAATTTCATCTACCTTCTTACTGAGCCAAGAGATCTGCATCTCTCTAAGCTTCACTTGCTCTTTACTTTTGATAGAATTAAATGCTACCTTCTCTATCCTGCTATAAAACACTGTGGCATTCTCATTTTCATTTAGTAGCTTCTGTATTTCCTCATCATTTTCATCAAACCAGTCTCGATGTTTATGAATGTTCTGACCCAGAGGAGCAAATGCAGTACTGTACACTAGCTCTCTGAAAGTTGTCCACTCTTTTTCGATCCTCTGTTGCCAACTCTGTTGGCTCAATTTTTCCTCCAAGTTAGCAACAAACTGTTTCCACTCAGAGAGATACTCTAATCTTTAGATATTAATTCTTCTGGTATTCATTTTGCCTTGGGGCCAAAGTGTGGGTTGAATGTGAATATTTAGCTTAGAGAAAATGAGTCTGTGATCAGTCCAGCCCTCTGCACTACACACTGCCTTTGTCACTCTCACATCTTGTTTCTCTCTTCTCCTTACAATCATATAATCTATTAGATACCAGTGTTTGCTACCAGGTGCATCCAGAAAGTTTTATGGCATTTAGCTAAATGGAAGACAGCTTTTGTGATGAGAAGGTCATGAGATACACATATCTTCAGTAGTAGGTGACCATTGCTGTTGCTGTTTCCAACTACATTCTTCCCAAGGACTCCCTGTCATGTCTGGTAATCTGAGCCTACTCTAGCATTAAAGTCACCCAAAATTATGAGCTTATCCTTTTTTGGTACATTGATGATAAGGTCTTCAAAAAATTTTTCTTTAACTTCATCAGTATTCGTCATGATGGGAGCATAGGCATTGATGATGATGGCATGGCATTTTTCTGAAAGGGGTAATCTTACTGTCATGAGCCTGTCATTCACTCCTTTTGGTAGGCATTCAAGAATGTTGACTAGATAAATTTTGATTGCAAAACCTACCCCAGCTTGATGGCATTCCCTTTCACTGTGGCCACTTCAGAAAAACTTCAGTACGCCAGCCTTCATTTGCCAGCCTTGTTTCACTCACAGTTGCTACTTGGATACCGTACTTGTTGAGTTCTCTCACAACAAGAGCTATTTGTCTTTCAGGTCTATTGGCTCTTGTGTTGTCTATGAGCGTGCACACATTCCATGCACTGATGGTGAGTGGAATCTTCTTTGAAGAAATTATGGTAGATTTTTTTGTGTCACTGGAATCCCCAACTGTTGTGGCAAGCAGACAATTTTTAGGATCCCTTTTCTAGCTCCTTCCTCACATCAGAGGGTGAGCAATGTGATCCTTAAAAGGGCTGCTCAGTCACCTGGGGTTGCCAAATCTCACTGCTGCTTTCAGTGGAGAAACGACCCTATGGTCCAGGCCACCTGTGTGCAGGGTTGTGACTACAGCTCCCAGTGTATCTACACTTGCTGCTTCATCACTTGCCTGTTGCCACAGGACTTTGAGGAATGGTTATGTGTGATGTCTTTTGATGCATGCACAAATTTTAAATGAGGTAGAACTGCACAAAGTCGTCTGCCTCACTCTCTCTTCCAAAGTCATCATGATCCAGCATGGCAAGACAGAGTCAAGACAACTGGTAATGGTTCTAGGTGCGGTGGATGACCTTGGCATCTTTGATGTCTTAACCAAGCTCTAAGCCCTCTACAGTACCTGTTTCAACTGGTTTCATGGTAGTTGGAACGATTCACCTATTCCACCAGTGGAAGACTTCACATAGTTGGAAAAGACATCCCCACACTACTCACCAATGAATCTGAGACTACCCCCCAGTTACCCTCAACCTGTTTAGCCTGACAGCTGAAAACAGTTTATTGGGGTGAGGCAGCTGTGCATACTACAGTTTCTTGAAGTCACAGGTGAGAGTTAGGTGGCTCAGGTGGACATCAAAAGTGGAAAGTATTCTAAAAAAGGGCTTGGCAGCCCTCACACCAAAGGTACTAGTCATCCATGAACATACCCTACACACTACACCCTACACATATGGTAGGAGCCACATCTCAGATCTCTTGTTTCTCAGATCAGTACTTCCCCCCCCTTAAATGTTTTATTGAGGCTCTTAAAAAAGACATCCCCTCATCACTTCCTAATAGCTCCCAAGAGATTTTTTCCCCATATGGCAAATAAAAATACTCAAGCAAACTAAATCAGCACAATAGCCATGTCTGAAAATATAGACTCTACTACTAATCTACCACTTCTCTGCTGAAAGGTCAAAAGAGCACTTCACCATCAATTCTCTCATATAGTTCTTTCCACTAAACCAACATTTTTCTAATCAAAGAATTTCACCAATTCCTATAAGAAAGCATTTGTCCTATTATTATCATTCAGTCATTTCAATCATGTCTATCTCTTCATGACCTAATTTGGGACTTTCTTGATAGATACTGGAGGGTTTTGCCATTTCCTTCTCCAGCTTGTTTTACAAATGAGGAAACTGAGGCAAACAGGGTGAATTGAGGTCCCTAGGGTCACACAGCTAGTAAGTGTGTGAAGTTGGCTTTGAGTTCTGGTCTTCCTGACTTCAGGTTTTGCTCTTGTCCATAGTACTACCTAGCTGCACTGTTTGACTTATTAGCTGATTGATAAAATCCATGATAACAATAAATAACTCAAATATAGGGGCAGCTAGGTGGCACATTGGATGAAGCACTGGCCCTGGAGTCAGGAGGACCCAAGTTCAAATTTGGCCTCAGATTCTTAGTAATTACCTATGTGACCTTGAGCAAGTCACTTAACCCCATTGCCTTAAATAAAAATTTTAAAAATAACTAAATTAATTCGTATGCTATTAATCATTATAGCATTCACAGGCACTTGGAAATGACACTGTGGGATTGTGGACAAATTAAGAACTGGGTTCAAATCTTGCCTCTGACACATAGATGCCATATGAATGATGCTGGGCAAATCCCTCTTCCTCTCAGTTTCCAGGAAGCAAGCTAAGGTGAATAGGCAGCTAATCTGCATCCAGGAAAGGAGCCTTCTCCTGGGTCTGGATGAATACAAGGACCTAAACAGGCAGGGTATGCATATTTGGTCAAAAAAGGGCAGGGCTCCTCCTCTGTGATTCTTAAAAACCCTCTGAGCTTCCACAGGGGTCTTCAGAAGAGTTGGGGTTGCATGATTTTGCTGTCTCCATGGTGACGAAAGCAAATCTGAGTCAAAGACTCAGACTTCTTCCTATTCCCCATATTTAGACAAAGATAAGATCCTACAGCTGGAAAGACCTCTTTGAAATCAATCACCTAGATAATAAGACCTAGAATTTACATAGGGCTTTAAATTTCTCAAAGTGCTGCACATTAGACCCTCACAACAGTCCTGGGAAATAGGTGGTATTATAACCTCCATTTTACAAATGAGGAAACTGAGGAAGACAAAAGTGAAGACTTGTCCGGGTCACAGTTAATATCAGAATCAGGATTTAAATTCAGGTCTTCCTGACTTCAGTCTCACTTTACTTATATCTGAATTTAGGTCTTCCTGACTCTACTTCCTCACTCTATCCAACACACCACCCAGCTACCTTTAAGGCAAAACTGTGGCAGGTAAAAGATGAAATAACTAAAGGAACAAAGGTTTGACTTCTGAGAATATTGATTTATTAAACAATGCATGTCAACTGACCAATAAATTGAGACCAGTTGCCTTCCTCAGCTTTAGCACTAGATTCCAAATACAGGAGGAGAGATATTTTTACATATTAAAAGCAATTAATCAAACAACACCAATTAATTAATAGAAAACAACTGGGATATAAAATCAGGTCATCTGATTTCTAATTGGTGGAAAAATTAGGGAGTTTCCAAGTTAGGAGTAAGAAAGAATGAACAGGTGCAATTCTCTGAAATCAGAAAAGGAGGTGTCTCTCTCTCCCCCAATGGATTCAGAGCTGGAAGGGGCCTCAGAGGTCAACTAAGGCAGCTCCTTCCTTTTTTAGCTCTCA
This sequence comes from Macrotis lagotis, assembly GCF_037893015.1. Classification (NCBI taxonomy): domain Eukaryota; kingdom Metazoa; phylum Chordata; class Mammalia; order Peramelemorphia; family Peramelidae; genus Macrotis; species Macrotis lagotis. Next base: position 670,000,370 of record NC_133666.1, read on the forward strand.
AGGTTGAGGGCCAGATTTGTAACTGTTTGTTCTGTAGGTGCAGCACAGTGCCTTCTCAAATCACACTGTCATTATTTGGGTTTCCATATCATGTCAGCCCAGAGGACAGCAAGGACTGGCTGCTTTTTTGTCTGTGTGTCACCAGGACCTAAACCAGTGTCTGGTCCAGTCACTGCTTACTGATTGATGTCCAGAGTCACAAAGGTCCCCTGGGGTCTTTGACCCCCAAATCCAAGACAGCTGCTTTAATTTTCTCTTTATGATTCAATTCCATCACAGATGTCATAGTTACCAACTCACCCATGAATAAGGAAGAAAGACAATGAAAGGCCCACACCCCACACACAGAAGAAGGAATCTAACACTTCTTACTTTCAACTTCTTCCCTATTAGCTATCAGATATCTCCCAGGACCTCAAATTTCCTCATCTGAAAAATGGGAGGGCTGGACTTGATGGCCTCTGAGCTCCCTTCCTGCTTCTAGGCCCATGATCTTGTGACCTAAAAACCTCACCTTCTTGGATCCCCTCTCCCGAGGCCCCGGGCAGCTTCAGTACCTGGAGCCATTGCTGATGAGGATGCTTTCTCGGATGGTGAGTGTGCAGTAGTACCAGACCAACAGAAAGTTGAACACTTCATCAGTGACTCTAGAGCAGAGAGAAGCAGATGCTGTGAGGGGTTTGACTCCAAGACCTCCCAGATTGGGGAGAACACGGCTAGGGAACCTCAAAAAGCACTAGAGCCAGGGAATGACCAGCAAGGAGACCATAGTGGGAAAGATGGACACTAATTTTACCAAAGCTCTCACATTTTCCAAGATCAGAAATCAGAGGTCACTGAATCCAACCTCTTAATTTGACATATGGGGAAACTGAGGCCTGGAGAAGGCAAGGAACTTAATATCACAGAACCATAGATTTAAGAGCTGAAAGCTAAGTCTAAGGACACTAAGCCCAACCTCTTAGTTTTACATATGGGAAAACTGAAGACTAAACTTAAGAGATGGAATGAACCTCAGAGGTCAGACTCATCTGATCCCTTCAACTCTTTCCAAGTGAGTTTATCGCCATCATACATCAATTTATATAGTAATTTAAGAACCGCCAAGTATCAAACTCAAACAGAAACAGAACCTTGCTACCACTATAGAAAACCATAGAATAACATTGTGTTGTACTTATTTTTAATTACTATGTGAAACTGTTTTGTGTTTTTTTTTTTTTTGCATTTTAATGTAGTTGGGGTTTGGCCAGTTTGACACCACTGTTTTGTGTGTGTGTGTGTGTGTGTGTGTGTGTGTGTGTGTATAATGTATATATATATGTCAATAGTCTTATTTGAGCCTCGGGAACAATGCTAAGATGTATTATTATTATTATTATTATTATTATTATTATTATTATTATTATTTCCACTTTACAGCTAAGGAAACTGATGCAAACAGCGTGAATTGACTTGCCCAGGGCCACCCAATTGGTGAGAGTCTGAAGCTGGATTTGGACTTAGGACTTCATGACTCCAGGATCAACACTATATCCACTTTGCCACCTAACTGACCTTAGCATAATAGTAGGTGCTTAATAAATGATGGATTAATTGACTTTTCCTCTCTGGGCTTCAGTATACCTTACTGTAAAAAGAGGAGGATGGACTAGCTGATTTATGAGGTTCCTCTCCCTTTCTATAACAGGGAAAGCAAATGGCCCAATCCAGGGTTAGGATTGAGAGGGAAGGCAAAAGTCTTTGGACATTTGGATAATCAAAACCTTTGGGGGTGGCTAGGTGGCACAAGTGGCCCTGCAGTCAGGAGTACCTGAGTTCAAATCCGGCCTCAGACACTTAATAATTGCCTAAGCTGTGTGACCTTGGGCAAGTCACTTAATCCCATTGCCTTGCAAAAAAATCTTAAAAAAAAAAAACCTTTCCTGAAAGCCTGTAAGCCAGGCTTGAGGTGTCAGTAGGCCCCAGGGGAGCAGAACTCTCATAGCCAAGTGCTCACAAGTTACCTACTCTGCCATTGCACCTCCCAAGGATCTGGGCCTTGGTTGCTCCTAATTATAATGCGGTTAATTATAACAATGTCTTTCAAGACAGTTCAGGAATTTTAGGAAATTCAAGTCTAAAGAGTGGTGAAAAAAGGCACCCCTAGCTTTCCTCTGGATTCTCTTACTCTAGTGGGAATAAGGCTTATTTTTTCCTAAGACTATCTTCTCTCTACCCTGCATATATTTTGTATGTATCTATTTATAAATATTTCCCCTCCCTTTCCCCTGTTCCCCTTCCAATAGAACATAAGCACTTGAAGGCCGGGCAGTTTCATTTTTGTTTTTGTAGTATTAAAACTTTGCATGGTCTGATATACAGCAGGGGTTTAATACAGGATTGTTGACTGTTTGCTGGTGACATCGGTCCCCATCTGTTAACAGACTGCACCAGTAGCCAGGGAATGTTAAGAGAACTAAAGGGGGTGGTTAGGTGGCATAGTGGATAATACACCGGCCTTGGAGTTAGGAGTACCTGGGTTCAAATCCGGTCTTAGACACTTAATAATTACCTAGCTGTGTGGCCTTGGGCAAGCCACTTAACCCCATTTGCCTTGCAAAAATCCTAAAAAAAAAAAAAGAGAACTAAAGAAAAATTTGTGTCAACATATTGGGTAGGTTTTGTGTGAAGGATTTATGCAAGGTCACGAAGAAGAACCACAGGGTGGAAAAACCTGGTGGAGAGGGGTTGTGATGTGTATCAGCTGAAGGCAAGTCCATGCAGCAGAGATCACAGCTCATCTGTGTGACCCCAGTACCCAAACAAGTGTCCCTTCTCCGGGCATCTCCCAAGAAGGTGTCAGTCATACAATGCACCTGCCTGCTTTTGTTGAAGAGGTAGAAGGTGGGGAGGGGGCAAGTTGATGGGGATTCAAAGGCAAAATTTGATGCTGATGTGTTATCTTATTCTCTGGGTCTTAGAGGTAATACAATCCCGAAAGTATTTATAAAGTCAGATAAAGACCTGGATTCGAATCCTATTACCTTCATACATACTAGCTTTGTGATATACTGTGTCTGTTATTTCACCCCCCACCCCCCATTTTGGGTCACCCAGGACCTGGGATGCAAGTTTCTTAATCTGTAAGATGAGGGAGCTAGACAGGATGATTTCTAAGGTCCCTCCTGGAACCTTCAAAGTATCAATGCAGCCCCCAAACCCTGGAGGAGAGCTGGTCAGGAGGTTGGAAATGAATAATTATTTGGTGGATTAAATTGGAATGGGCAACTAGAAACTCATGTACCCCACCCTAGGGAAGACAAAAGCCCCACCCACCCTAACTATCCAAATTCATTGGCACTGCCTTCTCTGGTCAAGAACATGACTGCTGAAGAGGACATGGCAGCCCAGAATGCAGAAGGGGAGATGGGCAGCCCAGACTAGCTCAGGCCTCCCCAACCTTCCCAGAGCCTCCTTTCTTCCTACTGGTCTCAGCCCAGGGTCCCAGGTCTCTCACCTATAGTGGAGGAAGAATCTACAGGCGATGGCGCCAAGCAGTAAGATAATAGTCAAGTAAAGCTTGAATTTCTCGTATTCATCCTTGTAAGCAAACCTGGAAGAACAGCCCAGCCAGGATTAGAAGATTAGAACCCCTAGCTTGTCATGCGCATCCATGATAACCATCTAGCTTCTTCCCTCTCTCTGCTCTTGGCAATAGTTAGAACCAGGAGGTGGGTGGCTGGAGGCTGCTCACTTTCCTTAGTCTACTCCCCTGGATCACAAGACCTCAACCACCATCTGGCCCAGAATCCCTTCTGTGACATCTGCAACAAGGGACCAATCAACTTCTGTAGGTGATCGGGGACTGCAAATATGGAATGTGCTGCTGATTTAACACAGCATGGTCTAGTAGTTGGGGCATTTGACAGGGACCTGAGTTCAAATCTCACCTCAGATTCTTTCTCTTTCACCTTGGACATGGGGAGAGGAAAAGGAATAATAAATAGAGTCTACTGTGCTAAATGCTTCATTATTTCATCTGATCCTCACAACAATCTTGAAAAGTAGGTGCTTTTATTCTGATTACCATTTTACATATGAGGAAACTGGGATAGAGAGGCTCTTACATGACTTATCCAGGATCATACAGCTACTAAGTCTCCAGAGCTGGGTTTGATTCTAGGTCCAGCATTCTATCTGATGTGGCACCCTAGTGATCTCTAGTCAGCTGGAAAGTTTAAGCCTCAGTTTCTCCCTCTGTAAAATGAGAGGTCAGACTAGATGGCCTCTAAGGTCCCACCCAGCTCTAAATCCATAAGCCTATGAGTCCACTGGTTTTGTTACTGAGAGGAAATGACTATAATGTAAAAAAGACATCAACAGAATTTGTTCAAAGGGTTCTCCTAGGAACCCCAATGAGGAGGAAACTACTACCTCTCAAAGGCAGTCTCATTCATTCTGGGAGAGTTTTTAGGAAATTTACTGGCAAAAATCTAACCTCAATCTATGTCTATAAATTCCATTCATGGTTCTCATTTCTGCCTATTGAGCTTCAGGATGAGACAGTCTTTCAATCATCTGAAGGCTGGACAAGCTGGGATACGACATCTAAGGTCCCTTGTTGGCTTGAGGCGGGGGAAAAAGTGGGGGTGGGGCTCGTGAGGAATGGAAGTCTATTCCAGTTCTTGTCCTGATTAAAGGCTGGTGTTCATAATAGGAACTTATTGGCTAAGGGCCTGGGACACCTTAGGACAAGAGTCCAGAAACTCAATCTTTCTTTCCATTTGCAACACAAATCCCAGGGTTCACTTTCCACAGGACTCAGCGCTTTGCCTTTTTGGTCTGCACATATTTAAGGGGAAGGTCAAAGGCCAGGAAGATTGATCACATCATACTTATACAATGGCTTGGAGCACAAAGGTCTCATATCCCCTTGACCTCATGAGGGAAGTCTGTGATCCCAGCTCCACAGTCTAGGGGACATCAACTAACATAACATAGAGCCAGGAATTCATGAAGCTGTTTTTTCTGTTATTGGGATAGCTGTATTCCAACATAATTGGTTTCCTTTACAATTATATATATATATATATATTTTATTCATTTAAAAACATTAGTCTGAGATTTTAAAAGGAGAATCCTAGGGAGTCAGTGAGTGATACAGAAAAGGACAGACTCACTTGGCTTGGTTACTGAGGAGGGTGACGTTGACATTGCCCAGGACCAAACTGAGATAGAGCCTGAAAGAGAAGCAGAAGGGTTAATCAGTAGGGTTCCTTTCAAGACACAGTTCAGGTGCCCCCACCCACATAAGACCTTTCTGGCCCTCTCTCCCCAATATTTATTATAATTCTGAAATGACTTTGTGCCTATTTATTTGTGCCCATGTTGCTTTCCCCTCCCCCACCCCATAAAATGTAAACTCCTCAAAGGCAGGGACTGTTTCATTTTTTCCTAGCCCAGTGCCCACACATAGGATTTTAATCAGATCTATGATTTCTGATGCGGCAGCCCCTCTACCAATGCTGACTAGCACAGACTTAATGCATATGATGAAATGATTTCCCCAGGGTCACATGGCTGGTATGTGCTGGAGGTGGGAGATGAACCCAGGCCTTCCTGGCAGAGGCCAGCTCTCTATCCACTAGACCAGGCTGCCTTTAACTAAGATGTTGTGTGGCCATGGGCAACTCAATCTCTCTGGAGCTCTGGCTCTTGGTAGACACTCATCAAATGCTACTTGAATGAATGGATCCTTAGAGTAGAATGTAAGCTCCTTGAGGGCAGCCTATTTCATTTTTGGTTTGTATCTTGTGCCTGGAAGGTTTCATTGGTCAGAATCTAGGACTTCTCCTTGGGACAAAGCAGGCCAGCATCTTGGCTACAAACTTTCGGTCTCAGAGATTTTCCTGATGCACTGGGACCTTCACTGACAGACAGGGTCAACAAGTGTCAGCGGCTAGACTTGAACCCAGGTCTTCCTGACTCAGAGGCTGATTCTCCAACCATTAAGTCTGACACAAAGTAAGCCCTTGAGAAATGTTGGAAATAAACTGATTCATCTCTTCCAGAGCAGGACGAAGAAGAGGATGAGAAAGGGATAGAAGGTAGAAACCCTGGTTCAAAGGGCTTATCACACAAGAGAAGAGAGATAAGTACTCGTGCTGGTATGGTACAAAGGACAGGGCATTGGACCAGGAATCAGGAAGAGCTAGGTTCAATCCTGCTTCTGCTCTATGACCCTTGGGCAAAGGATATCATCTACCCAAGACTCTGTTTCCCACTCTATAAGAAAGAGCTAATATCACCTGGGCTATTTACCTCAAGGATAATGTTGTGTGAGACCCAAAGGAGTAGAGGGGGTGGGAGTCAGCTCAGGGTGATGCAGCCCTGCTGGTTGGACTTCCAACAGAGCTCTCACATTGGCCATTTGGCTCCCACAGAGATTATCTCATCCTCCTTCACCTTTCTTTCCCTTCAAACCCACACCCAAGCACACAGGGCTACTGGCTGCTTCCCAAGTTTATCTTGAATTGGCTAAATTCCCTGGACCTGGAAACCCATCAAGTGGGATGTTGGAAAAAGCTGGCTGCAGAGATCAAGGACCGAGGTTCGAATCTCACCTCTGACACTTGCTGCCTGTGTGACCCTGGGCAAGTCACTAATCCTTAGGCCTCAATTTCATCCTTTACAAAACGAGGTTCAACAAGATAAGTCTCTGAGGTCCCTGTCAGCTCTAAATCTGAACCTTATCCAAGGGCCTAAACCTACCCAGGGACAGCGTGGTGTAGAGAACCTGGGATCCATTCCTGATTGCTACTTACTGCCTGTGTGACCATGGGCAAGTCACTTAAACCTCTTGGGGCCTTTGGCTTTCTCATCTGTAAAATGAGGAAATTGGACTGGATGAGATCCGAGGTCCCTCCAGTTCTCAGTCCTATGACTCTCCTCCTGGAATATCTTCCCTCATCACCCCTCCAGCCAGCAAGGATTGCCCCCGACCACCACGCCCCCAACTGTTTCAGAACAATCTAGGTGATCTCTGCTCTGCACCAGTTCTAGACTGGTTTGATTGTTCTGCACTTCTCCTCCACCCAGATGAATGAGAAGGTTTTTTTGAGGGCAGAGCCTCCACTTCTGTTCTACCTCAGCACCTAGCACAGTAAAACAAAAGGCTTATGGAATGACTGCTTTCCCTCCTGGAAGGCAGACTGGGTATTCTCAGGATATGGCACACTGCAGGGTTTAATAAACATTTCTTTAATTGAATATATACAATGCTGGGTTCCCCTCCCCCAAAAGTCTTAACTTTCTGATGGAGCCCTGTACATGGACACAGACACTGTTGAGTAAGCCTTGAGCATTATGCGAAACACTCACAAAAAGAGTGAGCATATACCTGCTCGGGCAGGTATACAGGCTCAAAATGGAAGAAACTAGAGAGGCAAACTGTAGTTTCAGAATACAGAAAAAGCTGAGAGGGCCCTTAGAACAGGAGTTATCAGAGCTGGGAGGGGCCTTAGAACAGGGGATGTCAGGGCTGGGAGGAGTCTTAGAACAGAGACTGTCTAGAGCTGGAAGGGGATGTAGAACAGAAACTATCAGGGCTGGGAGGAGCCCTGGAACAAAGATTGGGTGGCTAGGTGGTGCAGCGGAGAGAGCACTGGCCCTGGAGTCAGGAGGACCTGAGTTCAAATCAGGCCTCAGACACTAAATAATTATCTAGCTGGCTTTGGGCAAGTCACTTAATCCCATTGCCTTGCAAATCTGCACCCCCCCCCCCCCCCCCAAAAAAAAGAACAAAGACAATCAGGCCTAGGAAGGGCTTTTAGAACAGGGAATGTCTGAGCAGGGAGGACCCTTAGAACAGGAAATGTCCTGGCTGGGAGAGGCCTTAGAACAGAAGATTGTCAGGGTAGGAAGAACAAAGGATATCAGGGCCAGGCTAGACCTTGGAGATCATATAGTCTAAACCCTTCATTTTCCAAATGGAGACACTAGAGCCCAGAGAATTAATTTTCCAAGGGCATAATCTGGTTATTACAGAGCAAGACTCAAGATATCTGCCTTCCAGTCTCTTAGAGAACAGATGTTTATTATTGTCACTAAAGTTTATAAAATCCATTGTTTTAAAAATCATACAAATGTATACTTTCATTTCATCGTTGAGAAAACAATCAGGGAAACATAAGTGGGATGGGTTAACTCAGAACCTGGTCAGGCCATGGAGACATTACTGCCACCTCTTATGGCAAAGATGATATCTCAGTTCACAAAAATGTCACAGTTGAATGCCTACCTTTACTCTGGGAGCTTCCTAATGGTACTTTCCTTAAGCACAAGCTAACTACCTTATTCCCCTGGTCAAGAATCTCAAATGGCTCCCCATTGCCTCTAGAATAAAATACAAACTCCTCAGTTTGGCATTTAAAGTCCTTTATATTCTTTCACTACACCCATCGTAGCTGCTAAGGAAACTAGACTTCTCAACCAATTAATCATTAAGTATTTCTAAAAGCCTACAATGTACAAGAGGTTGTGCTAGGCACCAGTGACACAAAACAAAATCATAGTCTCTGTTCTCAAGGATACCTAAATTTAGAGTGGAAACCAAATGAATGCAGTGACTTCAGTGAGGGGGATAGGCAGGAAGAAGGAAGGGCCTCTTGCTTGAAGGTACTAGGTTGAGAGGGTGGTGAACTGAGGGCAATCCCCTGAAAGCTCCTGCCTTAATAATGTAAGCATGTGCTTGGGGCTCAGTAAATGACAACATATGGTTTGTGACTGTGTTCAGATGAGGGAAGGAATTTCAGGAATAAGGCTCAGTCTCTGGGAAAACCCAGAGGCAGTCAAGTCAACAAGCATTTTTAAAACACTTACTATGTGCTAAGCACTGGGGGTAACTAGGAACACCCAAGATTCCTCCAGTATATAAATGGGAAATAATCTCAGAAGGAATGGGAGGGAAGATTAAGAAAGGGCTCCTATAGAAGGGGGGATCTGAGCTGTCCTGAAGCCACAAAAGCTCTAAGTGGTAAATGTGGAGCAGCAAGAAGGCCAATTTGGCTGGACCATAGCATTTAAGACAGTAGAGATTCATGTGCAGCCTGGAGCCAGACTAGAAAAGACTCTTTCCTGGCTCCACATATGATCTCGCAAACTTTCTGCCCCAGACAGTTTTGAGAAGGCTGAGATATCAATCTGCTTGGGGCCCTCCTTAAGTCACTAGTTTGTGCATCATCTTTCCTGCAGCATTAGGGCTGGCCAAATCTAGGGAAGCAATCAGAGTCTCCAACTCCTGCACCCATACAGACCCAGACTCTCCCCACCTGCCCAGCACTTCCTACCCGTTTTTCTTGGGCAGATAAGCCTCCATGTCAAAGAAGACATTCTGCCGTTCCTTGATGCTGTTGCTCATCTGCTGAATGAGGTCAGACTCTTCAAAGCTGGAATGCCGCTTACACCTGTTGTTGGGATGAAAAAGGAAAGGGGTGGGAGAGTTGGCTCAGCTAACTGCCAGCATGTCTAGACACTCCCAGGTCTAGGCATTCAAAGGCATCTACATCATCCTGTTCACTTTAAGCCTATAGTCAGGTTTAAGAACCACACAATAATAGGTCACTTTGGAATCAGAGGACCTGAATTCAAACCATACCTCTGACATTACCTGTATGACCTTGGGCAACTCACTTCACTCACCTGAATCTCAGGTGAAGTCTCTGAGCTCCATATACCTCTATGTCTATGATCCTTCCTTATGCCTCAGTTAACCTTTTGCATAACAGAGACAATAAACTCATCAAGTATTTAATAAGCATTTCCAGCATGACAGGCATTAGTGATACAAAGCTATAAGGAAGACAGTCCCTGCCCATTAGGAGCTTATGTTCTGCTTACAATCAAATCTGCCTCATGACACCTCATGGGAATGTCATATGGCTTAACAAGGTGGTATTTGGGAAGCAAACATTCTACAATAATAATATGTGGCTGAGTGGCCTTCACTGGCAAAAACTCTTCCTCCAAACTGGAAAAACAGCTCAAAGGGCACACCCTCCTCCAGGAGGACTAGCAGTATGACCTCTACCTTGCATTTCAGGAATTAGTGTAGGCAGAACAATGCCTTTACAAACCAAATGTGGTCATCTACAAAGACAAAGCCAATGCTTACATTAAGACAGGGGTTTTCAGTTCTTTTTCCAACAGTGGGGAGGAGGTTGCACTAAGACATCTACATTCCTTGCAACCAAGGGGCACTTGTTTATAAACTGGGAGCCTACAAACAGGTAACTTCAGCCTCCTAAACACTGGGGAAACAACTTTTGAAGGGGAATAGGATAGCAAGATCACAGATTTAGAACTGTGATCTGTCAGTCTAGAAAAATATCTTCATTTCATGGGTGAGAAAACATAGCCCAGAGACTGAAGGCACTTGCCCTGGACACACTGGCAGTAAATAACAGGGTGACATGGAATTTAAATATGTGGATCCCTTTACTCTGGGTCCAAGAAACTGGCCAATTCAAAATACTAGCCTGTGTTATAATTATCTGTGTATGTGTCATAGCTTGCACAAGTCTGGGTGCTCTCTAAGAGCAGAGCTGGAGTCCCACCAGAGTCTAGCACAGTGCTCTGCAAACAGTAAACATTCAATAAATTGGAGTAATAACAATGGCAACTGACTTTTACATAATACTCAGTGCTTTCAAAAGTGCCATAGGAGGAAGTCTGATGCAGAAAAAAAAAAAGCTGGATGAGGAATCCAAGGACCTGAGTCCAAATCCCATTTCTGTTTATTACCTGTGAGATCCTGAGCCTCAGTTTCCCACTCTATAAACGAGCATTGGACTTGATGACGCTGAAGGTCACTTCTAGCTCTAGATCTAGGATTCTATGGGCCCTTTTAGACTGAGAGCTCCTTGAGGGTAGGAATTGTTTTTTGTCTCTTTTTGTATCCCAACACTTAGCACAGCAATTGGTACTTAGCAGTTGCTTAATAAATATTTATTGACTCACTATAACATCCATAACCACATTTGCTCCTGTGACATCATCAATGCCAAGTATCATCATACCCCATTTTACAGATAAGAAATCTGAAACTTAGAGAGGACAAGGAAGCAGGGAAAGTGACTCAGGAAGGAGTAGAGTCTAGACTGTCTATACCTCAGGCCAACCCTCTCTCTTGTTATACTATAATGCTTCCTGGAAAGGAGGCAAGAGTTAGTATAATTTTTTTTTTAATTTAAGGCAATGGGGTTAAGTGGCTTGCCCAAGGTCACACAGCTAGGTAATTATTAAGTGTCTGAGGCTGGATTTGAACTCAGGTTCTCCTGACTCCAGGACCAGTGCTCTGTCCACTGTGCCACCCAGCTGCCCCAGTATAATATTTTAATCAATGAAATTACTTTAACTGCAAATATCTACTAAACCAGTCTAGGTGTTTGTGTTAACATTCAATACTCAGCTTTCAATAGAGGCAAGGATTGGACTTATTAAGAATACAGGGAAGTCACAGGTCACCTTCTCTGTAATTCAGACTTAAAGAGTTGCCTGGGAGGGCCCTGAGAAAGAGTACAAATGACTTGCCCAGGGTCATACAGGCAAACTATCAGAGGCAAGAGGGCTTCCTGGCTATGAGGACAGTTTTCTATCTACTGAACAGCACTTTCTCTCCTAAGTATTTGACAGGCAGGGAAAGAGGAAAGAAAGGGAAGAAGGAAGGGGCTGGATGAAGGGGAAAACTAAAGAAAGAAATGGAAAGAGGGAGAAAGGAAAGGAAAGGAGAGGGGAGGAAGGAAAAGAAGGAAGAACTAGAGAGAGGAAAAGTGCGGAAGGATTAAGAAAAAGAGGGAGGAAAGAACTGGAACTAGCAAAGGAGAAGCAAGTAAGACAGGAGAGAAAAATTAAGGGAAGGAGGGGGAGAAAAAAAGATGCAAGAAGAGAGGGAAAAGGCAGAAGGAAAGGAGGGAAGGACTAGAGAAAGAAGTAGGTAGGGAAGAGTGGAGAGAGGAAATGATGGAGAAGGGGGGAAGAGGAAGAAGGTAGAAAGGGAAGAATGAAAAGGGAAGGGATCAAAAGGAAGAATCGAAAAGGAGGAAAGAAAATAAAGAGGAGAAAGGGAAAGAAAGTAGGACACTCAGTGAAAATCAAAGCCTGACTCAGCTAGCAATGTTCCCACCTGAGATGTAGGATGAGCCAAACTATACTCAAAGTTTGGGATGCAGGCTAGTCCCCCCCACCAGCCTCCACTCCCTGCCGCATGCCCCAGCTGGAGATCAATGGCCAAGCAGTTTGTCCTCCCCTCACCTCTGGAGACTACATTTGAGTTCTCTTAGCCGCTTCTTCTGCTTGCTGATGGAGTTACTGCAAGAGGCCTGGAGTGCAGTCAGCTCTTCTAGCTTCTGCCTATAAATTTTGTGGGTTTCCTAGAAAGAAGAGAGGAGGCTTCATGAGACACGATCAACTGACAAAGGCAGGAGCTACAAACCTCCAGGGTGTCATCAGGGAGGACTAATCCAGGACAGCTCACCATGTTCTGTCGGGGGGGGGGGGGGGGGGGGGGGCGGTCCCTGAGAATGAAGTAGGCTTGCCTAGACTGGGCAAGAATAGAGATGCACCAAAGAATATGGACCACATTCAAAAGAAGACACGCAATCATCCACAACATGAACAGTGGAGTCAGGCTGATTAAAACAACTTTGCACATCAGCAAGGAGAATAAAAAAAAAATGACAAGTCTGTGCTGGAGGGACTGGGGGAAGGAAGGCACACTAATACACTGTTGGAAGAGCTGTGAATGGGGCTAGCCATTTTGGGAAATGATGTGGAACGACCTGAGAAATGTTATGAAATTATTCATAACTTATTTTGCAGTGAGCCCTCTGCTTTGCATATACTCTAAGGAGGCCAAGACAGAAAGTAAGACCCCATGTGAGCTGAAACATTTAGAGCAGGTCTTTTGTGATGACCCTCTGACAGGAAAATGGCTGAATAGTCACATGAGTGTAATGGAACATTATTTTCAGTTTAGAAATAGTAAATTGGAGGAGTTCGGAAAAATGTCCAAGAAAACACAAGATTTGAAGTCTGTGAACTGGCTTAGTATCCCACCTTTGCCACCAGGGTCAGTACAGGATCTGGAGTCAGGAAACGAGTTCAAATTCTACCTCAGATGCCTACTGGATGATACGACCTTTGGCGAGTCACATAACTTTTGTCAATCTCAGTTTCCTCATCTGTAAAATGGGGATAAAAAAGAACCTTCGGCCTGAGATTTCTATGAGAATCAAGTGAGAAAACACATTGAAAAAATGTTTTGTGAATATTAGGGGCTTCTAGGTGGCCCAGTAGATAGAGCACCAACTCTGGAATCAGGGAGGACCTGAGCTCAAATCTGGCCTCAGACATTTCCTAGTTGGATGATCTTGAAATGAATGCTATCCTAGCCATTACTAATATAAATGTGATATTCACTCAATTTGGATCAATGTACAACATGGAAACAAAGTAAAGACTGACAGATTGCTTTCTGTTGGGAGGTGGGGGGAGGGAAATAAGATGGGGGAAATTGTAAAACTCAAATAAAATCTTTAATAAAATATATATGATATTAAAAATAATAATACAAATAAACCTGTGTGTGTGCCTCTCGGAAACTGTTTCTTTATGTGTAAATATCTCTCCCATGACTCCATTTGAGGTTTTTGTGACAAAGATCCTGGAGTGATTTGACATTTCTTTCTCCAGCTCATTTTAAAGATGAGGAAACTGAGGCAAATGATTTGCTCAGAGTCACACAGCTATGCTGGATTTGAATCTGTTAAGAGTCTTTCTGACTCCAGGCAGGGAGCTTCATCCACTATCAGCACCCCCCACCCCAGCACCATTTATGCCTCACTTCTTGTTTTGATTTTTTAGTTTTTTGCAAGGCAAATGGGATTAAGTGGCTTGTCCAAGGCCACAGGGCTAGGTAGTTATTAAGTGTCTGAGACCGGATTTGAACCCAGGTACTCTTTACACCAGGGCCGGTGCTTTATACATTGCACCACTTAGCCGCCCCTATACCTCACTTCTGACCTCAAGTTCTAGGGTCCCTTCAAGCTCTAAATCTATAATCACATGACTTGTATGACTGTTGCAAAGAGAAAAAGGAGAACCAGGAGCACAATTTGCACACAAAATGACTTCAGTAAATGTAAATAAACACAGCACAAGAAGACAACACTGGTCAAAGGTAACAATCAAGCCTGGTTCCAGATGACTGACGTCAAAGCACTTTTTTCTCTACTCTGTGCTGGGCTTCATGATCTTGGGCAAAGCATGTTCTTTTTCTGGGTCTCTTATCTACAAAATGAAAACTGGATTCAATGACCCTCTAAGGTCCCTTCTGATGTGATGTTTTTGTCCTTTATTCTCAAAGAAGACCATGGCATCAGGAAGGTGATGCTATGACAAGCACATGAACTGAATGCAAAGGAGGGGGTGCTGTGCTAAGTCACCAACCTCACTTTCTCCTCCAGAGCTATCTGGGTTCAGAGGCCAGAGATGGCCCTAGATTCGAAGCAGTCAGGGTTAAGTAACTTGCCAAAGGTCACACAGCTAACAAGTGTCCAGGGCTTGATTTGAATTCATGTCCTCCTGACTCCAAGGCCAGTGCTGTAACCATTGTGCTACCTAGCTGCCAGATGTTCCCTTTTAGATCTTAACCAAAGATCCTATCCTGGAGCCAGGTGGACCATAGTGGATATGAGTTCAAATATGGATTTAGACACTTCCTGACTGTGTGATCAGGCAAGTCACTTAAGCCTATGTGTCTTAGTTTCCTCACTTGTAAAAATGAGCTGGAGAAGGAAATGGCATATCATTCTAGAATGTCTGCCAAGAAAACCCCAAATAAGGTCATGGAGAATTGGGTGTGATTACCGATCATCTTTTTTCCCAAAAGAGAATAGGGGACTGTGGGTATAAATTACACCTTAATATGCCAGTAGCATTCACACTATTGGATGCTTTTGCTTAATTTTTGTTGGCATTAAAAAGCAGAGGCCAACATGGCGAGAGCTATGCATAAATGACCATGCTATTAAAAAAAAAAAAAGCTACCAAATTTCATGACTAAAACAGGTTTAGAAAATAGATCATATTTGATAATGGTCAACAAAACTATGCATAAACATACAGCTTAAAGACAGATAAATCTCTAGCACACATATTGTTTTCAAATATCTGAAAATGTGATTAAGATACAAAATCACTCTAAAGCAGGACTGGATTCATGGTAGCTTCTTTATCATGTAATTTCTCAGTGAACGGATACAAATAGTCCAACTATCTTGTATATAATACAGAGGGTAAGCCTCATACTAGAGAAGATTGAGAGGCACTGGTGGACACTGGGAGCTTCATGAGGACAGGGAAGAAGTCGGGTCTAAACTTTGCCTCTTCCCTCAGAGTTAAGCACACCAGGGTGTTTTTACCAATCATTCATTAAGCACTGAGCATCTGCCAAGGGGCCAGATCCTGTACTGGTGCTAACCTAAAGATACCCTACAGGAGCTTTTGTTCTAATGTGCCTCTATTTGCTGGGCTGAATGGGTTGGAGAGCAGAGAGGCAGATTATAGGGAGGGAAATGAACAGGATAGATAATGAAAGAATTATTGTTTTAGCCTGGCTTGTTTTGTCATTGGCTTAGTGAACATCCCTCAAAAAAATTCTCCTTTCAAAACAGACTGGCAACTACTTAAGAGTCTTTTTTTTTTTGCAAGGTAATGGGGTTAAGTGACGTGTCCAAGATCACATAGGGAGGTAATTATTAAGTATCTGAGGCCAGATTTGAATTCAGTCCTCCTGACTCCAGAGCCAGTACTCACCACTGTGCCACCTGGCTGCCTAAGACTCTGCTTAGAGTCTTACAACAGTTGCCTGCCTAGGACAGTAAGAAGAGTAGTAATAGCAGGGGGCAGCTGGGTGATACCATAGTGGATAGAATATCAGGACTGGAAGACATCTTCATGAGTTCAACTCTAACTTCAGACACTCCCAAGCTGAGAAACCCTGGGCAAGTCACTTAACCTGTTTGCCTTGGTTTTCTCACCTTGTAAAATGAACTGGAGAAGGAAATGGCAAACTATTCTAGTATCTTTGTCAAAAAAAAAAAAACTCAGGGGCTGCTAGGTGGCACAGTGGATAGAGCACTGGCCCTGGAGTCAAGAGTACCTGAGTTCAAATCCGGCCTCAGACACTTCATAATGACCTAGCTGTGTGACCGTGGGCAAGCCACTTAACCCCATTGCCTTGCCAAAACCTAAAAAAAAAAAAGGGGGGGGTCACAGAGAATCACATATGATTGAAACAACTAAACAATAGTAGTACTGGCGTTAGTATCAGAAGCAGTAATAATTGCTTTTAAATAGCACTTTACAAATGTTATCTTATCTGATCCTCAGAACCACACTGGGAGGTGCTAAGATTATCCCCATTTTACAGATGAGGAGACTTGAGGCAAACAGAAGTAAAGTGACTTGCCCAGAGTCAAGCCCAGAGCCATCAAGTTTCTAAGACTGGATTTACATTCAGGTCTTCCTGACTCCAGACCCAGAGTTCTAGGTGATCCTACACTTGCTGTCCTGTTATTTCATATCTGCCTCATGATCAAAGCACAATGACATGTTCTGCAGTTGATAGTCTGAAAGACCTGGGGACAGTCGATAGAATGGGAATCAGAAGCAGAGAGCCCAGATCTTCCAGAACACACCACCTCTGGATGTGTGGACCACAAAACAAAATAAAGACAGAGAACCTAAGCATTAGGGCTGTCATGGTGAAACACATAGGAAAATGTTGCTTTCACGGATAGGAGGGAGGAAGATCAAATTGGAGAAAGGCAGGAGAAATATCGAGGGGCAGAAGGGAGCAGTCCATGAGCCCAGGAGCAAATATTTAGGGCTAAAGGGAAACCCCAGAAGGCACTGCTCTCCTCATCCCCCTACTCCAATTCTACAGAAGAGAAGCTAAGGTTGCCTTGTCTGAGGTAACCTGGACTATCAGGGAGGTGCAGTCCAGCCTCAGGTCCATTTCCACTCTTGAATGTTCTCAATTCTCTGGGTTGCTCCTCACTACCACCTTAGCTGCCAGCCTGTGTTGGGGAAAAAAACAGGGCAGATCCCCCGGGGTGAACAGGATGTGCCTCAGATCCCCAAGGGGCAGAATCAGCAGAGAAGCAGCTTGAAGCAGAGGGAAACTGAAGACACCTGGGAAATCCCTCCACGGGGGATCATTCCATCCTGTGCTCTTGCAAACATTGAGCACTGGCACCACTTGGCACAACCCACCCTGAATAATTAATCATTGAGAATAGCTGGAGGCATAAATTCAGACCTGGAAGGGTCATTGGAGGTCATCTGTAAAACCACCTAATTTTTCAGGTGAGGCAACTGAGACCCACAGAGGTAACAGGACCAGAAGTTTCTAAATCAGGGATAGGATGTAGTCTTAGACCCCACTGAATCTGACACCCTTCACTTTATAAATGAGGAAACTGAGTCCAGGCAAGGTAATGCAGCTTACACAAAGCCACCCAAAATCAGAACTTGAACCCACATCTAGGATATCACATTATCTCAACAAACCATTCTCCCTCACACATCCTGCCCACTTAAGGTTTCCAAAGAAGCCTTCCCTCTGTAATAATCCTGGGGAGCAGGGGGCAGGCAATCAGTCAAACTTTCCATTTTAGAGGAAGGAAAGGTGAAGTTCAGAAAAGACAAATACACGACCTTGTGAAAATTACCTAGCTGTGTGGCCTTGGGCAAGCCACTTAACCCCACTGCCTTGAAAAAAAAAACTAAAAAAAAATTGAGGGAGAGGGGCAACTGGGTGGTACAGTCAATGAAGACCTGAGTTCAAATCCAACCTCAGTCATTTGACACTTAGTAGCTGTGTGACCCTGGGCCTCACCAAAAAAAAAAAAAAAAAAAAATCAAGGGAGAATAGGATCCTCCATTCCCATCTTCACTGTGAATCCCAAGACCCCTGGATCTCAGAGGTAGAAGAGACCTCAGGTTTCCCACACAGGTAGGGAGTTGATCATCACATCTTCTCAGATTTCCCTGAATGGTGGTCACATTCACCTCCTCCCCCTCCTCGGAGTAAAGAACAACTTGGCATATCTCCCACCCCTGTGCCTTTGAATAAGCTGTTACCCCCACACCTGGCCTGTGCTCCCTTCTCCTGCTCCTCACTTTTGTCTCCAAAAATCTGGATCTCACATCAAGACTCAACTCAAATGCCATTTCTCACAGGAAACCCTTGCTAATTCTCTCTCTCTCTCATCCTCAAATTATTATGCATATACTTTTTTCGGCTTATTTTATCCCTCCCAGTTTCTTGAAGGGGGGAAGGGGAAGAACTGTTCCCCCTCCCTGTCCCTGCCCTTTTTATCATTAATACCCAACATAATACCTGGCCAACACTTGAAGTTGAAAAATACTTAATACTGCTGGATTGAGCTGTGTTGGCTGAAGTCAAATGGGCAGAGTGGGAAAGATCTTAGAGATTGGATTTGAGTCAACCAGCATTTATGGGGCAGTTCCTATTAATTTATAGCACTGGAAAGTTTGCAGAGTACTTTACCAATATCATGTCATTTGATCCTCACACAGTCATGTAAGTAGAACACTGTTATAATCAGTGGTGGGATTCAAACAAATTAACAACTGGTTCACAAATTCAACATAAAATTAGGTTTCGGTTCTGCCAGACCAGTGCAAGCCGGCTGAATCCCACCACTGATGAGCATCCTCATTTTAAAGAGGAGTAAACTGAGGTTAAGAAGTGTAGTGACTTGTCCAGGATCACACAAGAAGTAAGTCTGAGGGAGGATTCAAACTCGAATCTTGCTGACCCCAGTTCTAGGCCTCTTTCCACTGTGCCACCCAGCTATCTCAAGAAAATGCCTGAAGCCTAGGGACTTGTCCATTGCACATGATCACACACACACACACAAACACACACGGCAGTGAGTCAGCCATGAAGGCATGGAACCCAAGTCTCCTGACTACTAGACTTTTTTTCTCCCCCCACTAAAACCAAAGAAAAACCAGCATCCTCTTTTGTGGCTGAGCCTAGGGTAGAGTGGAAGAGTGGGAAAGGTCTATGGAAATGGAAGGACGATCACCAGACCAGACTGAAACATGACATGCTGGCCTCAAACTGAAAATAACCTAGGGGGAGAAACTGAGGTAGAAGGGGGGCACCCTCCCTTCCTGGGTGGGGAAGATTGTTAGGGTGACCAGAAGGAAGACACCTCTACTCCATTCTGACTCACGAGCACCTGTCCCCCAACAACTCCCTCCAGAGTTGGAAAAAAAACAAACAAAAAGAAAGCTACATTGTCTGGAAAGTGGAAAGGCTGTGTTGCAGGGCACCTTGGGGGAATCTGGAGGGGAAAGGTGGTCTCTCCCAGAATGCAGCAGTCTCTTCTGTGACCCTTCCAAGAAGGGCATTCATCATTCATAAACAAGTTTGTCTCCATTAGAAATCAAAGATATCTGTGTAAATCCCTCTGTCCTCTAGAGACTCTGCCTCATTGGGCTCAGTGACTGGGAAACAGCTGGAGATGGATGACTCCATAACACATTTCAGTGGCTACAGACAAACCAGGGGCCCCAAACCTGGGTACAGAAAGGCGCTTGGGGGGGGGGTGCCAAAAGGAAATAATCATCCATCAAGTTAGTCATCATCATCATCATCATGATAACTGGCACAGTCAGTGTGGAGTCAGAGGCAGCTGGGTGGATCAGTGGACTAGAAGTACAGTTGCTTACTAGTATCTGGAGGACTCTGTGCAAGTCACTCTAAATGCAAAATAGGAAAAACAGTAGCATCCTCACCACGAGATACCTGTAAAGCATTTTGCAAATTTACATGTTTGCTCAGGCAGCTCTGTGAATAGAATACTAGGTCTGGAATCTGGAAGACATCTTCCTGAGTTCAAATCCAGCCTGAAACATTTACTAGCTTTTACTAGCCATCTCTGTGTGCCCATGGGCAATGCACAAGTCCCTGGGCATCTTCCTAGGGTAGCAAGGTGTCGCAGTGAAGAAAGGCTTGGACTTGAAGTCAGCAAGACCTGAGTTTGAATCCTATCTCAGACTTATTTGCTGTGTGACCCTGGGCAAGTCACTAAACTTCTCAGCCTGGGTTTACTCATCTGTAACATCAGTGACATGATAGGCAAGTCACTTTATTTGCCTCAGTTTCCTCACATATAAAAGGAGCTGGAGAAAGAAATGACAAACCACTCCAGTATCTCCGTCAAGAAACCTGCAAATGGGGTCTTGAAATGTTGGCTATAACTGGAAAATGACTCAATAAAAAAAAATTAATAACCTCATTTTACAGATGGAGAATTCAAGGCTCAGATCTAATTTACAACAGACCTTTATTGATTCTTTATCCACAATGCTGCTCATATTCATAGGTGCCTCTAGTAGCAAGAGACAGTGGGAAGCCAGCTCTGAGAGCCCCTTTCAAGATGCACACCATCAATTGTACTACTCCAAGTTCAACCCTTTAGTCATCCAGTTTATTTATTTATTTATTTATTTATTTATTTATTTATTTAGAGTTTTGCTAGGAAGTGGGGTTAAGCGACTTGCCCAAGGCCACACAGCTAGGTAATTATTAAGTGTCTGTGACTGGATTTGAACTCAGGACCTCCTGACTCCAGGGCTGCTGCTCTATCCACCATGCCACCTAGCTGCCCTGATGATCCAGTTTACATCTGACATAATCTTCTCTTCTTGAATTCATTACCTATGGTCCTACAGGGATGCTCCCTTGCCAAATCCCAATTTAAGATCATGCCCCCATCCACCTCCTCTCTATTTGTTAGACTACTGAACAGGAGGAAGTCATTAACCAGAGCTGACTAAATTAATGTAACCTAATCCCAACTGGGCTCTCAGGGCTGCCAGGAATCCTTTTACTCCTTCCTAATTTGACCCTCCAGTCCCTCTTTGCATAAGACTCTTCCAAACCTCCTCTTCTCTCCTCAAGCCTCCCTCATACATGAAACCATCATCTGTGAGCTCCTCCCCTCTTCTCCCCTCACTATCCTTTGCATCATTTCCTACTCTCACCTCCTTTCCATTGATGGAGCAACTCTTGCCCCCTCAACAGGCATTCTTGACCCTATCCTCCCCATTCTGCTCCAGCAGATTGTCTCCACAATCATTCTCCCTCTGCCTTTCACTTCACCCTACCTAATGGCAGCTTCTCTGCTGCCTACAAATACACACCCAAGTTCCCTGAAACCTTAAAAACCCTCAATTGCAGAACTAAAACACTGTATACATTAACATTAGCAGCAACATCATGTAACAATCAACTATGATGGACTCAGCTCCTCTCAACAGTTCAGTGATCAAGGACAATTCTAAAAGACTTGTGACGGAAAATACCATCCATATCCAAAGAAAAAATTATGGAATCTAAATGTAGAACAAAGCATATTATTTCACATTTTTAAAAACTTTGTTTTTTTCCCTTTTTCTCATGTTTTTTCCTCTTTAATTCTGATCTTCTTTCACAACATGACTAATGCAGAAATATGTTGAACATAATAGTACATATATAACCTAGAACAGATTACTCACAGTCTTGGGGAAGGGGGAGAAAAGGGAAGGAGACAGAAAAATGTGGAACTCAAAAGCTTACAAAAAGACGAATGCTGAAAACTATCTTAGTATGTAATTGAAAAAATAAAATAACATTCAAAAAAAACTCTCACTTGATCTTACAATCCCTTACCTTTCTCAAACTCCTTGAAAAAGCCTTTGATTCTGGTCATGTCCAATTTATTCTAAATTCTGAGATCTGGCTCATTTCCCAACCCATCCCCATGTCACCCATAACCTTTTCCAAAACATAAACATATTAGGAACTCAACGTACAAATTCAACCACTTCCATACCCAAATTCCCCCTGGCCTGAAACACTCCCTCCTCATTTCTGCTCTTAGCTCCTCTAGGCTCCTTTCATGTCTCAGATAGAAATTCCTTTTTTAAGAAGCCTTTCCCTGTCCTCCTGAATCTTTGTGCCTCCCCAATTTCTCCTGTCTTTATCTTATCTGTGCATATTAGACTGTGAACTGGCAGTCTGTTGTTTTTTTGTCTTTCTTTGTAGCCCTAGCTCTTAGCACAATGTTGGAAACAAGTAATGTTCAATAATTGATGATTGATTGAACCTTTTTTTTTGTATATAACAAATTTAACATAGTAACTCCAAGGCTAGCTTGGATATGTCCTTTCTACACTTCCTCTGGCTCTCCTCTGTTTATCTTATAATTGTTCCACTGACTTAATATTAATATGCTGCCCTCTACAAGTCCTCCTCCCCCCCATCCCCCAAAATAAATTCTTCCCTTGTATAACACACAAGCATAATCAAACCAGATCCAATCACTGGTCATATCTGAAGGGCTGTCTTCTCCCTACACACCTGAAGTCCATCACCTCTCAATCAAGAGGAAGGGGCACACTTTATCATCGATTTTCTAGTGGAGCTCTCCCCCTGCTAAGAGTTCTTAAATCTTTCAAAATCACTGACGATCTCCATTGCCAAATGGAACTCTCCAGACTCTTCTCAATTCTTCCTGCAGCCTTTGCCACTACTGGCTTCCTTCTCCAGGTTCTTTTTTTGGGGGGTGGGGAGTTGGTCTATATAGGTTTTCCTTTTAAATGTCTGACTGCTCCTCTCTGTCTCTTTTGCAGATATCAATTATATCGGTGGTATCAAGCTCAACTAGGAATGGGCTAGGTTGATTTAGCCTTTAACTATAGCTGTGTCTCACTGTGTTCTTATTTTGCTAAATATCTCTCAATTCTCTTTTCATCTGCTTTGGCCAGATTCTGGAGCAACACCTCAATCCCCAAGTATGGGTGCTCCCCAAGGCTTTGGCCAAGCCCTCTTCTCTCTCTTTACTCTCAGAGACCTCATCGGCTCTCAGGGGTTCAATTATTCTTTCCAAGTAGATGATCCCCTGATCTAGGGATCTGGCCCAAGTTTCTCTCCTGAGCTCTATTCTTCCATCTCAAACTGCATTTTGGACATGTCCCACAGGCATCTCATATTCAACACTTCCCAAACCCAAACATTCTCTCTTCCTCCAAACCCTCCCCTAAACTGAACTTTCCTGATCCATGTACCTTCACACTCCCAGAGGTTTTTTTACTAGGCAGTAGGTCAGAAATTCTCATACTTTCTACAAAACTCTCCAGTTCACTGTATTGGTAATCAACAATAAATTTCTCAATTCTACCTTTGGTAAAATGTAAAAACAAAACAAAAATAAAAACATATTTGCACATATATAACCTAGATCAAATTTCTTGCCTTCTCAATGAGGGGGAAGAGACTCAACATTTTTTAAAAAAAGAATGTTCATTTTGTTTTTGCATGAAATTAAGGGAAAATTAAGTAAAAAAAAAAACTATGTTGCTTTGGGGGGAGAGACAAACTAGATATAAGGAAATAAGTATGTATTAAGCACCTACTGTATGCTAAGTTCTTTATATAAATATCTCACTTGATTCACATAATAACTCAGGGAAGCAGGTGCTATTGATGTCTATAGTTGAGGAAACTGGCAGCAGGTAAGAGACTTGTCCAGTCATACACAGTATTTGAGACAGGATTTGAATCAGGTTTTCCTGACTCCAGGCCTGGTACTCCATCTACAATACCACACAGAACTGAGTATATAGGAGCTTCCAGTAAAATATTCTGCAAACCTGAAAACGCTATTATTTGTTCATTTTCAGTTGTGTCCAAAGCTTCGTTAATCATTTGGGATTTTTGTGGCAAAGGTGCTGGAATGATTTGCCATTTCCTACTCTAAATCTTTTATATATGAGGAAACTGAGACCAACAGAGTGAAGAAACTTGTTCAGGGTCATACTGCTAATGAGTGTCTGAGGCTAGACTTGAATTCGTGAAGATAAGTTTTCTGTTTTCTATAGTTCTTTTCACCTATTTTTGTGCCTATCTCTCAAGAGCATGGGAAGGGTCAAATCTGATCATTTTTGCAGAATATCAGAGTTGAAAGATCCAGAGGGCCTCTGTCTGGTCTACACTCAAATGAGGGTCCCTTCCACATTGTTCTTATCAAAAGGCCAACCACCCTACCTCAGCACTTCCAGAAAAAGGGAAATACAACTTTGTGAAGGAGCCCAGCTCCCTTTGATTCCTCCTCACATTGGGCAGAAATCTGCCCCTAGTTGCACTCTCAGGGGCCAAGTTCCAGGTCAGAATTCTGTCTACCTATTTGCTCCAGTTGTCTCCCTCTCAGAATGGAAGCTCCTTGAGGGCAGCTGAGTTTTGTCTCTGTAGCCCCAGGGTTACAGGCAGTCAATGAATACTTGATGACTGACTGACCTCAGAGGCCCTCTAGTCCAATCTCCTCATGTTACAGATATAGAAACTGAGTCCCAGGGAGTGTCCTGCCCAAAATCACAAGGGGCAGAACAAGTGAAAGAGCCAGGTTGCCTGACTACAGGCTCAGCTGTCACATCAGTAAGCTTGCCACCTGTACTAATATATAAAGGATTTTTATTGTTTGAACAATTCCAGGAAATAAGGGTCACAGGGTTGAT
Organism: Macrotis lagotis; assembly: GCF_037893015.1. Lineage (NCBI taxonomy): Eukaryota > Metazoa > Chordata > Mammalia > Peramelemorphia > Peramelidae > Macrotis > Macrotis lagotis. Next base: position 670,025,009 of record NC_133666.1, read on the forward strand.
TAGGGGTTCGCCCATTTAAATTTTTTTATTTATTTATTTTATTTATTTAAGGCAATGGGGTTAAGTGACTTGCCCAAGGTCACACAGCTGGGCAATTAAGTGTCTGAGGTCACATTTGAACTCAGGTCCACATGAGAGGCCAGACTCAGTCTTGCTCCCACCAGCACTGGGGGCTGGCATCTCTATGACCACACACTGTTCACAAACTGCTTTGCAGGCATCTCTCACTGGAGCCTCCCAACCACCCTGGCAGAAAGAGTCTCATTTTACAGATGGGAAAACCAAGGCTCAATGAAATGAAGCAATTTGGCCATGCCCACATAGTGATGTTACATTAAGCTATTGGGGGGGGGAGTCAAAGACAAAGGAAAAAACAGTAACTGACCTCAGAGAGTTTATATTCTAAGGAGGATGACATACATACATAAATATATATGTTTTACACACATATATGATATGGTATGGGTTTATACTCACAAACCCATGTAGATATGCCTACCTCTCTATACATATCTTTATGGGAGTACACACACACACAATGGAAAACACCCAGTCAGCCTTTAAGAGAAAGTCAGGGCAGCCAGAGGTTTGGGGTAGTGCTTCCTGGAGAGGGGGAGCCCTTGGGGGGGGTGCTAAGCAGGAGGGCCACCCCCCCCAAAGCTGGTCAACTCCCAGGCTCTCCCTGCTTTCCCAGCTGCCTGTCCTCAAGGCTCCCAGCTCCCTGGCAGCTCACACTTCCCTGAGTAACTGAGCCCAGCACTGCCGGCCTTGCTGGCATCAGTTTCTGCTATATAAAGAGGTCGCAGGGACAAATGACGACTGACCAAGCATCACAAGGAACAGGATGACCTTGGCTCAATTCTTCCTCTGTTCAATGCTGTGCCAGGTGACTGGCTCATCTCCCTGCTGAGGGGACACCTGCTCCAGGATGGACAGAGGCTGAGGCCACTGAGGAAGCCTTGTATTAGACATTGAAGACAAAAACACTCTGAAAGGCAGCATGGGCTGGTGGCATCTACTTAGATACCACATAGAAAGTGCTAGCTGGCAGAGAAATGCTAGTTATTGTTATTATTAATAATAATTATTGCAGTGCTGGCCCTTAAAAGGAAGGCTTAGGTCCAAATTCCACCTCTGACCCTTACTAGCTGACTAAGTCACTTGATCCCTCACTTGAAGGCTTCTAAGTTTATTTCCAAAACAAAATTCATGTCTTTTGACCCAAGAAGTTTACATTATATTACAAGGGGGCACAAAATATCAAGAGAGAAGTCTGCAATTGTATAAAGTTAAGTTACAAAGCACTAACAACTAAGGGGATCAGGGAAGGCTTTCCATGGGCGGAGCTTGAAGGACGCTAGGGGCTTATAAGAAGGGAGGGAAGCTGCCCATTATAGGCAAGGAGGCACCATCTGGCAAGAGACGAAGAGTCAAGTTTTCATCCTTTGGGAAGGGACATTCAATTCAATGAGCATTTAATAAGCAACAACTGAACCAGTCCCTGCCCCCAAGGAGCTTATATTCTGCAGCTGCCAGGAAAGTGAATATGGATTAGAGAGGAAGGGGCCAGTGACGGGCCCTTCATCTCCACCAGAGGGCCAAACCAAGGGCGGTGGGCCTAACCTATATCCACAGTAAGCAAGCAGACTGGAAACATTCATCAAAATGGCCACCTCAGCATCAGTAAGTGACCTTCTGTGGTCATACCGCAGGCCACAAAACCAGGAGTATGAACCACCCCAGCCAAACACATGCAGCTGACCATGTCGGCATCCACACCATCCTACCCCACCTCCCAGACAAGGACCCAAGGGCCCAGATCACTCCCCTCAGCTAAGTTCCATAAAGGCGCCCCTCCTTCCAAACAAAAAAGGGATTTCTCTCTTCCAATGGAAAGCTCCCAAGTTTTAAATGGAGGAAGGGAGGAGGGGGAGGTTCCGGTACCCTGTGGAATTCTGCCTCCCTCCCGGCCTCCTCCCAACCCCCCACCCTGACTCTTGAGAAGAGATGGAAAAACAAAAACCCAGGGACAGGAGACACCACCCCAGAGGTAGCCAAAGCCCAGAGAAAGAAAGACCAGGATGTGGCAGCCAGAGATCCCAGATGTGGCACAGGGAACATTGAGGGCCATTGAGGACAAAACTAGGATTTAAATAGTAAAAGACTTCAATTGGTTAAGCTTCCTGCCCCATCAACCCCAAGCCCCTTCCCTCTTCCACCAAGAGCTGCCTCCTGGTGGAAATTCTTCCAGATTCACACATTATGGTGCCCGTGGTCCCAGCAGTTTTTCATTCTGGGAGTTAACCTGGGGGGAGGGGGTTCCCTCTGGCTTTAGTCTCTAGTCAGCACAGGAGGCAAATCTTAGAGTCGGTGAGTGACCTTCCCAAAATGGTCTGATCATCTGGGGCTGCTTTTCATTCTCCTCCAAGCCACCCTTCCCAAGATGGGGGGGCCTCTCTCTATACACTGGGAGAGCCATTGTGCTCCAAGGTCAGGTTCTCCCTCAATTATCCACCTAAGCTGTGGAGCTATTTGTGTGAGGACCAGAGAGAGCCAACTCCAAAACTGGGGTTCAGGTCCTATCTCTGGAACTCGTGGCTGAGTAGTTCTGATCAAGGTGAATTCTGTAAAACAGGGACAATGCTTATATGGTTACGCTGTCTGGGTGGTTTATTTTCTTTAAAGAGGTGGAATGAGCATCAGTCCTGGAGTCAGGAGGACCTGAGTTCAAATCCAGCCTCAGACACTTACTAGCTATGTAACCCTGGGCAAGTGACTTAAAGCCCAACTGCCTCCCAAATATAAAAAGGTAGTATAGTTGACAGAGAGCTGACCTCAAAAACAGAAAGGTGTGGGCTCAATTTTCACCTCTGATACAAACTGGTGGTGTGATCCTGGGTAAATCAACTTCTCAGAGCCCTCAGGCAACACTCTAAAACTATAAACTACAGAGAAAGTGCCAATTGGGTTTATTCCTCTGAGGAATTTCTCCACTGGAGCTCCCAATACCAATGAATCACTCAGGGTGCTGAGAATTGAATGTAATAATCTACTAAAGCAGTTGAGTGATATTCAAATATGACCTCAGACAGTCATTAACCATGTGACTCTGGGCAAGTCACTTCACCCTGTTTGCCTCAGTTTCCTCCTTTGTAAAATGAGCTGGAGAAGGAAATGGTACACCAATTCAGTATCTCTGCCAAAAAAAAAAACATCAAATGGGATCACAAAGTGTTGGACATGACTGGAAAACCACTAAAACACACACAACCTATTCTGATGCTTGGCAAACTTTAAAAGTTCTAAGGACTGCTGGAATAGAAGCTCCTGGAGCTAGTTCAGTTTCTATCAGCTGCTGATTGATGCATGTTACTATTATTACAATTGGGCCTAAGCTTTTATCAATTCTCCTAGGCTCACGAGACCAAGAAGAGTCAAGATGCCTGGTCAGAGAAGGAACTCTTAAGTTAGGAAACTCCAAGGGTTAGGCCCCAACTCTGCCATTCACAAGTGCTATAACTTTGAGAAAGTTACTTTACCTCCTTGGGCCTCAGTTTCCTCCTCTGTAAGTTGAGGGGGCTGCAGTCAATGGCCTCTATCTCTGGGTCTGGGTTTCTTCCACTGTGAGGTTAGAATGGATGATGCCTGAAGCCCCTTCCACCCCCAGAGCCAGTTAGCTGTAGTCCCTGGTCAGTGCTTCACCCTCAGAAGATCTCAGAGGCCTTTAAACCAAGAGTTTCATCTCTGCCCCTCTGGGGGTGGCACCCCCCAAAGCCTGGGAAAATAACTCACAAGCCTATAAATTACTCCTTTGCAAGCTCAGCCTGCCAAGACTTGCTATCTAATTGCTGTTAATTGCATTGATTACATAGCTCAGAAGTGTCAGCCTCCACCTCCTCAGCCCAGGCAAGGGCAAAAGAAAAATATGCATAACAACAGTCCAAAAAACCCAACCTCCCCTAACAGACGCACGGCAAACCTCCTCCATTCCCTTCTCACCACTCCCCTGAGGAGCCCGAAGACGCAAGAGGAGAAAGTCAAATTGAATATCAGGGTTAGACTGAACTTTTCCTAGGGTCGAAGAGTAGGAGAGATGGTGGGGAGGAACAGATTTTGATCCATTTGAGGAGGGCTTGGGGGGAGAGAATTACTTAGTCATGGTTCTCTGGGTTTGAGTGCTGCCCAGCAGGTAGAGGGGGCCACCATCTTGGCAGGTTTCTAGAATTAGAGCTGAAAGGGACCTTGGAGACCATATAATCCAACAATTCCCTCATTGTGCAGAGCTCCTCAGGGATCACCCGGGCAGTGCCAGGGTCAAAGGTCTGCTTGAGATCCATGAAGTCAGTAAGAAGCAGAAGCAGGGTCTGAATGATCCTAGGACTAACTTCAGACCTCTTTCCAGGACAGTAAGGCTCCCCCTTCTCCAACAGAATCATAGTCCTTAGGACCGAAAGAGCACTTAAGCCAACTTGAGGAAGAAACTGATGTACCAAAATGGTGCGGGTCCAAGGTCATCGCAGTGATAGCTGGGGTTTGGGTCAGAGATTATCCAGGACTTAGCTAGTCACAAACACCATGTCCCTGCCCTGGACACTTCCAAAGATGGGGGGAAAGGATGCAAGTATCCTTATGGGGGTCCTCCCGGGACCATTAGCTTTGCCCTCCCACTCCTCTAATTCCATCCTCACATGAAGTCCCCCTCGCACGGCTGAGAGCCAGCTGTGCCGCTTTGGGAAGCTGGCCTCGGGCCAGTCGGCCAATGCCGGGGTGCAGATGGGACAGCAGAGCAGCCGGCGGCCCGACTACCAGCGGCCAAAAGTCTCAGCTTTTGCCTTTGGCTGGCAGAAGGGCAGTGGGATTCCTGGCGACCCCCGGGCACAGAAGCGGCGGCCAGAGCGATAGCGCCCCTGGAGCTTCCTCCCCTCCAACAACAAGAAAAGCTCAGCAGGCTCGGCCGGTGCGGCGGGGCTCCCCACCCTGGGCCGGGGCCCCCGGGGGCCGGGGCGGCGGGGCTCCCCACCCTGGGCCGGGGCCCCCGGGGGCCGGGGCGGCGGGGCTCCCCACCCTGGGCCGGGGACCCCGGGGGCCGGGGCGGCGGGGCTCCCCACCCTGGGCCGGGGACCCCCGGGGGCCGGGGCGGCGGGGCTCCCCACCCTGGGCCGGGACCCCCGGGGGCCGGGGCGGCGGGGCTCCCCACCCTGGGCCGGGGCGCCGGGGGCCGGGGCGGCGGGGCTCCCCACCCTGGGCCGGGGCGGCGGGGCTCCCCACCCTGGGCCGGGGCACACCCTCTGACAGCCGGGCCGGGCACGGGGAAGCCCTCCGCCGGGGAGCCATGAGCCTAGGGGATGGCATGAAGCCGGCGGGGGTCCCGGGCTCGGCGTGAGCCCAGAGGGGGTGACCCCGAGTCGGCGGCGGCAGCCCGGGGGGTCTCAGGCGCCCAGACCACCTGCCCCCCGGCCCCCCGCGCTCCCCACGGCCAACTTCCTCCAGCAGCCCGTGGGCGAGACGCGCCGAGGCACCGGGGGGCATCCACACGCGGCAAGGGAGGGCTCGGGAGCGGGCGCGCGGGGACCCCGCCAGACAAAGGGGGCCGGGGCCGGGCCGGGCCTGACAGCCGCGGGGCCGGGCCGGGCCGGGCCGCCGGGGTGGGGGCGGGGAGCCCCGGGCCCACCTGCAGGTCCTGGAAGGCGTCCTCCAGCTCGTGCCACTCGCGCTGGCACCGCTCGAGCGGCGCGAACATGGTGCAGGGCGGCGGCGGCGGCGGCGGCTCCCGCGGCGGCTCGAGCCCCCTCTCGCCGCGCGGCCCGCGCGCCCCGCGCCAGCTCCGCCCGCCCACGCCCTCCGCCGGCACCAGCTGTTCCGGCGCGGCCGGGCCCCGCCCCCGGACGTCACGGCCGCACTGTCCCGCCCCGCCCCGCGCGGCCCCGCGCACGCGCAGCCCCCGCCGCCCGCGCGCCGCCCTCCGGGCCCGCTGCCCCTCCCCCGCCCCGCCGGGCCCGCGCGGCCAAGGTCACCGGGCCGCCCCCCCCCCCGCCCCCACGGCCCCTGAGGATGTCCGAGCGGGAACCGCCCCGGAGGCGGCCCCACGGGAGAGCCGGGCGTGCCCCCCAGGTCATAATCCCGAGCCCGGTGACTGGCAGGGCCGCCCCCCGCCCTCAGTGCCCCGAGGAGGGGCCGCGGGCTGGCCGCGAACCCGGGGCCTGGCTCTCACTGCCTCTGCGGCGGCCACGGCCACGGCCACGGCCACGGCCACCGAGGCCTCCGCCCCTTTGCAGAAGCCCCGAGAGGGCACGGGGAGCCCCCGAAGGCGCCTCCAGCCTGGCAGAGCACGGCCCCGTGGCCGCCCTTCGGCCTCTGCCAAGGCCCGTGCAGGGGGGAGACCCAGGGGCGGCCCCCAGCTGTGTCCGAGGCCTCCAGGCCGGGCCCTCCCGCTCCTCCAGGCTCCTTGAGTGGGGCCAAGCTCCGCAGACCGCGCCGTCCGCTCTCTCGCTGACCTCCCCTGGGCATGTCTTTGGGCCCCCGGCTCTCCTTCCTCACCTGCCCCTGACTATCAACACGCAGCCGGAGCCAGTAATTGTACAGCTCGGGAAGCTTTCTTTAGGAAGTCTTTGCTCATGCCCTCGCGGCCCTCGCCCCTGGGCACAAGGTCCAGCCAGATCTTTGGATACGTGGGCATATCATGGCCTCTCAGTGCCTCCAGCTCCTCATCTGGAAAATGGGGATTATAAGAATAATAATAATGATGCCTACCTCCCAGGTTATTGTAAGGAATACAGTCATGAAAAAAGCACCTTGCAAACCTTAAACTGTTACAAATACTAATGGTATTTCCTTCCCATTTAATATGACCCTGTTTTGCTTTGTGTGTGCTTGTATATAATCCCATCCACATTATCACCCCTGACTGACTGTAAATCCCTTCAGGAAAGATTTTTTGGGGGGGTCTGGCAAATAGTAGGCATTTAATAACTGCTTGATCACACAATAAGAAACCTCAGTCTTCTGACTCCAACGCCCCATGGAAAACCTATGCCTGTCTCTAATTTCAGTAATAAACTAGTATGCTAGCCACATTGGCAAAGAAACTGATGGAAGAATAGTGGAATTCCACACACACTCACTAGCCCACACAGGAAACACATGTGACTTCATCTGGAAGGAGGGCACTGCTGATCCCCATCTCATTCCAAGAGAAACCACTTAATATACAAAATGTTAGGAAGAAAACAACTTCTCTCCCCCACCTCCAAGAAGATGTTGTTTCCCTGGCTCCTAAAGGTTCTTGTGGCATCTAGATGAAATAATTATATTCTTAGAAGGGATAAATGAATCATAGTATGTTAGAAAAGAGAGGGAGAGAGAGAGAGAGAGAGAGAGAGAGAGAGAGAGAGAGAGAGAGAGAGAGAATGGATAATCAAAGACCAATCCAATAATTTTACAGATGAGAAAATGAAAGACCAGAGGAGCTAAGGTTCACAAAGTCAATGGAGTACAAATCTCATTCTAAGAGCCAATAAAATTTTTCAGTCTCATCTCCCAAACCAAACCATTCCCATGCATATGATCTCTATAAATACCAATACTTTTCCTTTTACTGAAAGATCAGAGACAAAGTGAGACCAGTCTGCTGTGGAAGGATCCATAAACACAGGACTTGGGAGAAAGAAAAGGGGGGAAAGCACCTACTATGTGTCAGAACTGCTAAACCCTTTAAAGATGAGTTCCTTGATCCCTACAACAATCCTGAGAAGTAGCTGCTTAGTCATTTTTCAGTTATATTGGACTCATCCTAATCCCATTTGGGTATTCTTGGCAAAGGCCCTGGAGTGGTTCATTTTCTCCTCCAGCTCATTTTACTGTTGAGGAAACTGAGGCAAACAGGGTCAAGCGACCCAGGGTCATCCAGCCAGTAAGTGTCTGAAGTCAAGTTTGAATTCAGATCTTCTTGATGCCATATCCAGCACTACCTGGCCACCCAGGAGACAGACTGATTCCCATTCTGCTACTATATTAACCTGAAAATACAACCTAGCATATTTCAAGATACTCATAATCTAAGCCCAATGCCCAAAATAAGACCCTGTTAAGATTGTCAGCCAAGGGACAGCTAAGTGGCCCTGGATTCAGGAGGACTTGAGTTCAAATTTGGCCTCAGACACAATAATTTCCTAATCATTGTCACTTAAACCCATCGCCTTAAACGAATAAATAAATAAAATTTTTGAAAAAGTGTGTCAGCCATACAGGAAAATTTAGCATATTGTTGCAGCCCATGACAGATATATTGAATTGTAAAATAATTATAAATACTATTGACAATACTAAAATGATAATATAAATTATAATTATTTGTAAATATCCAAACTGACACCTTTGGATGAACTTGAAATTTATTGCCTGAAGAGGAATCAGAAACTTAATGCCCAATGACCAGTCAGAGAGTAGAGACATAACCGTGCTCACTTGATAACATCGGGACTGATAGAAACCCCACCGGTAATCATCACTAAAGGCAAGAAGGATAAAATTGAACAAGAACATTTATGTTCTTAAAACCAAAAACTTCTGGCACACATAAGCAATTATAAGGAAACGATCGATTTAATGCTGCCATTTGTTTTTCAAGGTGACCAAAGAGGTCAGCTATAAACAAGCCGTTCAAAGACCATTTACATGTGGAAATCAATGACAACACTGAAAACTGAATGGAGAGAAATCATCGTGGAAACTCTGTGAAGCTGAGCCTGCAAGAGCTGGTGACTCAGGTGAAGAATTCATGGGATAAAGTCCCCTGACAGCTATGTTGCCAATGCGCTAGGAGCAGGCCACATGGACAAGAAGGGCTCATCAAAGGAGAGCCTGCTGGATGTGAGAGATTGGGACAGATGATTCTACAGGAAATTGAGTTGCAAGAAATTCAGACTGGAATTTGGGGTTTGGAGAGTTATGACAATGTTACAGAAGAAGATGGCATGACTATATTTGAAATAATGTGAATTTTTATACAAGATAAAAAAAATAAGACATCTGAAAATAAGCTCTAATGCATCTTTTGGAGCAAACACTAAGACCAGGTCTTACTTTCAGGGAAATAAGTACCAGCTGTGAATCACATGGGCACATAATAGACACTTAAATACTTGTCAAAGGATTGATTAACTTACAGTTCTTACATTTTATAAAAGGAAACTGAGGTTCCAAAGTGAAGCACAGGTAGTAAATGTCCCACCTAGGACTAAAACTCAGATTATGGACTCCAAATTCAAAGTTGCTTCCACTATACCAGATGACAGCATTGGAAAGATGGAAAGGACACCAAGGTCCATCTAGATCTAGACAAAAGAATATCTGGATAAGCAACACCTCTAGAATGAAGAAACAGAGGTAAACCAAGGTAAGTGACTTGCCCAGGGTCACACAGCTAGTGTCTGAGACCAGATGTGAACTCTCATGAGTCTGACTTCAGGCCCCCCCAGCTGTCATATGTAAATGATAAGAGGGTGATCTAGGTCACAGAACTAATGAGAGTCATGTATGGGATTTGAACCCAGGTATTCTCAACTATCACTCAACTGCCCCCATATGGCCTCTTTGTTACTAAGCTTGTGAATAGTTTATATTCGATTTAACAAATCTTCATAACATATCCACTATATACATTGTGTTTGGTGCTGGGGATACAAAAGACTCAGACAGACACTTCCCTAGAGTTTATATTTTACTATATACAGATAAATACAAAGTAATATCTTTTTTGGTGAGTAAGGCAATTGGAGTAAGGTAACTTGTTCAGTGTCACACAGGTAGTCAAATTTGAACTTGAGTCCTCTAGACTTGAGGACTGGTGTAGCTGCCCCAAGGTAATATGTATTTTTTTAATTTTAGGTAATGGGGTTAAGAGTGACTTGCCCAAGGTCACACAACTAGGCAATTATTAAGTGTCTGAGTTCACATTTGAACTCAGATCCTCCTGACTCCAGGACAGATGCTCTGTCCACTGTGCCATCTAGCTGCCCTGCAATATCTTTTAAAGTCACTTATTGCTGTATTTGCTAATACATCAGTTTCATGTCCATGTATAACACTTGTGTTCTGACCTTTTCTCCCAATATATCTCTCCTTCAAAGTTCTAGGAGAATTAGGAGTCAGGTTACTTCTTCTCTACTGCCATTGAGGAGCCCCAACTAGTTGTGCTTCATCTCATCACCAGCATTGTTAGGGAACTAGAAACTGGCTACCCAGTTCTATTTAATCATTTAATAGCAATGAGCTTTTGGAAAGAGCTAGTGACTTCAAAGATATGGAAAAGCAAATGGGCAATTATTTCCTCCATCCCTTCAGGGGTATACTCTGATATCACTTCACATTCTAGGGAGGAGTAGACTAAAAACAAATTTTATTCCTACATATTAGTAGTCCTGCCAAGTTCATATCTAGATACAGAATGACTATGGATGATCTCATTCCATCCCATCTTCTCTTGCAGATTCTACCATTCTTCCTTCTCTCATCTGTCTTCAATAGTTTCCTGTCTACTAACTCTTTTCCTTCTACTTATAAACATGGCCAATCTCCTCTAAAAAATTCTCTCTTGGCCCATCCTTCCCCATTCTTTATCCTATATCTCTCCTCTCTTTTGTGACCAAACTCCTTGAGAAGAGCATCTATTATTATTATTATTATTATCATTATTATTTAGTAGTGGTAGTAGTAGTAGTAGTAGTAGTAGTGGTGGTAGTAGTAGTAGTTTTTGCAAGGCAATGGGGTTAAGTGTCTTGCCCAAGGCCACACAGCTGGGTAATTATTAAGTGTCTGAGGTCGGATTTGAACTCAGGTCCTCCTGACTCCAGGGCTGGTGCTCTATCCACTGCGCCACCTAGCCGCCCCAAGAGCATCTATTATTAATTAATAGGCACTGTAATTTCTTTTTTTCTTACTCTTTTCTGAATTCTTTACAACCTCTTCAAGCTTCATCATTCATTTGAAACTGATCTCTCCAAAGTTATTGACCTCTTCATTGCAGAACTGAGTTGCCTTCTCTAAATCCTTAACCTTGACCTATGCAGTCTTTGACTCTTATCAATTACCATCTTCTCCTTGATACTTCTTTCTACTGCTCTGTGGCATTGTTCTCTCCTGGTTTACCTTCTACCTCTCTAACTGATCTTTCTTTGTCTCCTTTACATGATCCTCATCCTATTAACTCTGGGGGTCCCCCAAGCATATTTTTTGTCATTTTTTCTTGTGTATGTATGTGTGAATTTTTTGCAAAATGGCTAGTATGAAAATGTTTCACATGTCTTCACATGTACATGGTTATATTGCATACCTTCTCAATGGATGAGGGCATACATTTCTCCCATTTCCTCAGGCTCCCAACCCAAAAGTCATCCTGGACTCCTCACTTTCTCTCCTCCAGCCCCAAAATCCAACCCGCTGCCAAGATCTGTTGGTTTCACCTTTGTGACATCTCTAGAGGGATTGAGTATAGATGATTGGGGGAAGAGGGAAAAATTACAAGTAAATGGCATCTGACCATGATTGGGAGGAATTCACAGATTCCAGGTAGCAGAGGTGAGAAGGGTATTTATTCTTGGCATGGTCAAAGATACTGTGATGGAAAAATATCCCGAATGTGGGACATCTAGTACCTAACTTGCTTTGTACATAGAGTATGTGAGGGGAACTATTGTGAAATAAGACAGGAAAGACATGTGGGATTTAGATTGTAGAATGTCTTAAATATTAGGTTTGGTGTTTGGTCATGCCTGACTCTCTGGGACCCCACTGGGGGTTTTCTTGTCAAAGATACTGAACTGGTTTGGCCATTTTCTTCGCCAGCTCTTTTGACAAATGAGGAAACTGAGGTAGGGTGAAATGAATTGCCCAAGGTGACACAGTAAATGTTTGAAGTCACATTTGAACTCGGGACTGACTCAAGGAAGTCAGGATCTGACTTCAAGTTTGGCTACAGCAAGTTAACTGCCCAAATATCAAGTTAAGAAATTTATATTTATCCAATTGTATAGGAAACCATTGAAAAATTTTAAATAGGAAGATGACATGGTCAGATTTTATTTTTTTATCTGTAAGATTAATTTTTGAATTTAATTTTAATTTTTCAATTACATGCAAAAGATAGTTTTCAACATTCTTCTTTTTGTAAGCTCTTGAGTTTCACATTTTTCTATCTTCCACCTTTCCTTCCCTGCTCCCCATGACAGCAAGTAATCTGATATGTATCGTCAGCAACACTGATTTTTGGAAAATGTTTTGAATTCCAAATTCTCTCCCTTGCTGTCTTCTAACCCAGTGAGAACACAAGCTATGTGATATCAGTTATACACATGAAGTCATATAAACTCTATTTCCAAATTAGCTATACTACAAAAATAAATAAAAGGCAAGAAACCTAAAGTGAAAAAAACTCTCCTTCAATCTGCACTCAATTCATCAATTCTCTCTCTGGAAGTAGCTGCGTTTTTCATCCTGGAAGCAAGGAGCCCAATTATGAGGCTTATGCAAAAGTCTAGGCAAATTGACCTGGCCTAGAGGTTAGGTGAGTAGAGAGAATAGGATGCATTCAAGGAATGTGGCGATGGAATCTAGAGGAACCTGAGGGGTTACCAGGATTGAGAGAGACCCAAGTCAAGGAATCACTAGCTGTGTGACCGGGGTTAAGTCACTTATCCATTCCAGTTTCTTTATCCATAAAATGAGCTGGAGAAGAAACCCCTCTTTGCCAAAAAAAAACATAACAAAAAAAAAAAACCCAAATTGGGTAGAAGAGAGTTGGACACAACTGAAAGGACTCAACATTAAAGAGTCCTTACAAACTGAGTAACCCTAGATGAATTCTTTAACCTCTGTCTGCCTCAGTTTTCCCACCTATTAAATAGGGGGTACCAATAACAAATACATCACAGGGTTATTGTAAGAATCAAAATATGCTGATTTTTTGTAAAATGCTCTGTAAAACTTAAAGTTCTATTTAAAGGATAGTTATTATTGTGACTAAAAGGATGATGGTATCCTCAACAAAAATAGAGAATTTGGAGGAGAAATGGGTTTGCATTCCAAAAGATGGAGACAACCCATATAAGTACAATTTCAGAGTAAATGGTCATACTCAAATATCAGGATAGCAATGCCCAGTGATCCAAAAGGGTCTGCATCAGAGTAGATGGCAAGGTCCGGTGGTCCAGAGGATACAGGATATGGTTGACAGACTTTACTATTGGGGAAATAATACATGGATGAGGTTTTAAAAAATTCTTCCAAGTATTAAAACTCACTGTGGCAGAGCCATAAGTAGATACTTTTACAAGTAGCTCATAGATTGTGTGTCAAACAAATTGTTCAGTCCTCATATCTGATTTTTTTTTTTTTGGCAAGGCAAATGGGTTTAAATGGCTTGCCTAAGACCACGCAGCTAGATAATTATTAAATGTCTGAGACAGGATTTGAACTCAGGTCCTCCTGACTCCAGGGCCGATGCTCTATCCACTGTGCCACCTAGCCACCCCGTCATGTCTGATTCTTTATGACCTCATTTAGAGTTTTCTTGGCAAAGATACTGGAGTGGTTTTTGCCATGTCCTTCTCCAGTTCATTTTGCAGATGAGGAAACTGAGGCAGACATGTTAAGTGACTTATAGAGGGTCATGCAGATAGTCTTTGAGACCAGAATTTAACATAGGAGATAGTCTTGTTGGAGCAAAAATATGGTTGAGGGATGGGGTTAGAAAGCAAGGTAAATTGGGGAAGGAATTCACACCAATCCCATCTAGAAGCTTCCTATTCTAATTATCTTTTTTACTGAAGGGCTACAAGTGTAGTATATTCCCAAGAGAATGTTGGCTCCTTAGAGATAGAAATTGTTTTGTTTTTGTCTTTGTATCCTGAGTATCTAGCACATTGTCTGATATTTAATAAACAAATTAATATTTAATGAATGATTATTTAATGCAATGACCAACATGATTTCAGACCATGCTCTCTGACAGAGAGGTGCTGGACCCAGGGTGAGAGAAATAGATTTTTTTGGACATCGCCAATGTATACTTGAGCATGCCTAACAAGAGATTTGCTTGAGTTTTTTTAGAAAATGAATTTTTGTTCATTAAAAAATGTTTTTAAATGCTTCTTGATGAATGGATTGATCTACCAGACTAGGCCCCATCATGTATAACAATCATACAAACCATCTCCCACAATGTAGAACAGTCATATACACTGTCTCCCCTGAGATAATGCAAGATCCCCAAGAGCAGGGACTGCTTAGTGTCTGTCTCTATAGTCCAAGTGACTGGTACAAAGCAGATTGAATACATGATTATTTGCCTTTGAAATACATTTTTATTGATATTTTTTTCATATTTCCAATTCCCCCTTTCAGCCTTTCTCTACTCCTTTCCAGAGAACCATTCCATATTACCAATAATTTAAAAAATACTTTTAATAATTAACAAAGCACTTAAATGTTGGTAAAATAAAAATATTAATAAAATAAAATATTTTATTTATAATAAAATATATGATAAATAATAAAACAATCTGAAAATTATTTTAAAAAATAAAAGAGGAAAAAATGAGCAAAACCAATCAATGCATTAAAAAAAGATCTGAGAATATATGTCACAACTCTGGTCCTCCTACCTCTGAATAAATGCTTGTTGAATGAGCACATTACATTGGATTCAACTTGGGGTCACCTTTCTCAGTCATGCCAGGGCATTGAGAGGTCCTACCATATGCAGTGACTATGACAAGTGTCTGTTCCTTCCTTGTGTGTGATGTTGTCAGTGTGGCCCTCCATGCAAATATGGTAGTATGGTGAACCAGGAGGGCCTAACCAGATGTACTGGTCACATTGCTTCCTAGGACAAACAGGCCTATGGCTAGTGACTTTCATGAGGCTCCTTGAAAGGAAATCAAAGGCTTGAGTTTCCCTCCCTCTATGATCCTCCAAGATTATACCCTACCCCCACCCCACCCCTGCCCCACCTCCTGGCTCTACCACCCCAAGGTGCCCTCACTAGGATACTTATAGCAGTGTGTGATCGGCTGAACAGGCCCTGGGCCAGAACAGATTGGCAGTGCCCACAGCCAGGAAGATCTGGAGCAGGTGGTGGCCTTATCTGCAGGCTGGCAGACCAAGTTACAAATCCCTGATCTTGTTCTTTCTGTGGGTCAAGGTTACCTGACATATGATTCACAGGTCCAGTCTGTGCCTTACATGCCCTGCCAGGGGGCTTGCAGGTGCCAGGTGTATCAAGTCATCTCCAACCATTGACTGCCTCCCAGAAAGAAAGTTCCTTTCCCTCCTCAGAATGTACAGAGCTCTGTCTCCCCTTCTTGGGAAGGTTTCCAAGGATCTCTGAGGGTGTCTTGGCCACAGAATTCAAACAGTAGTGAGACTTCCTTTTTTCTTTGCTTTGCTTTGCTTTTCCTCTTTTCAAAATACCTACAGATATGGGGGGAGTGGGGGAGGGAAGTAAAATTGGGGGGGAAATTGTAAAACTCAAATATCTTTAATAAAAATTAATTTAAAAAATACCCACAGATATCTTTTGGTTTTATACTGAAGCATACTATGTAACCCCGGGCAAGACATTTCACATCTCGGTAATCTAAGTAATTAAGACTCTTAAGTGTCAGAGAACATGCCAAACTACATTTTTACAGGGAGTGTCCAGCTCTGAGAATTCTTTATTTCAGTGACATCTCAGACTCGGGCTCTCTCTCTAATTTTTGTATTTACATTACATTCATGTCCAAGTACATCACTCCCTCTTCCCTTTCCTAGTAAGTCATCCATTGTAACATTCTCAAAAGAATGAGAGATGAGACGAGAGAGAGAGAGAGAGAGAGAGAGAGAGAGAGAGAGAGAGAGAGAGAGAAACAGAGGAAGGGAGCAGGGGAGAGGAGGGAAAGAAATAGAGGGAGAAAGAGAGAGAGAGAGAGGGAAGAGGGAGAGAGAAAAAGAAGTTTAATAAAGCTAAAATGTCAATTGACAATGATGTAGTATCCCAAAAGTCTTAGTGCATTTTTGATAACTTCCTAAGAATAAAGGCTAAAATTTCACAAAAAGAACATTTGAAAGCTTGATTAATTGAAATTTTAAAATATTGGTACATTTCTAATTAAAAATTCTAGATAATCACCAGATGTCCTATAAATAGCTCCAATCATCTTTCAAGCTTTGTTAAAAAATTTTTCTCAACTGCTGCTGCTCACGATTGAATGGACTGCATTTGATTTTTTTTAAAGAATGTTTTTATTTATTTTTGACTTTTACAATTTTCCCCCATTCTTGCTTCCCTCCCCCCACCCCCCACAGAAGGCATTCTGTTAGTGTTTATATTGGTTCCATGTTGTACATTGATCTCAGTTGAATGTGATGACAGAGAAATCATATCCTTAAGGAAGAAAAATAAAGTATGAGAGAATAAAATTACATAATAATATAATGCTTTTTTTTCTAATTTGACAGTAATAGTCTTTGGTTCAAAGTCCATAATTCTTTCTCTGGATACAGATGGTATTTTCCATTGCAGATAGCTCAAAATTGATGGACTGCATTTGTAATCCTAACCTCATGATCTTTCAAAGAATGAGGTTTTGATGCTTACACAATAGGATTGACATGACCCCCACAAACAAAAAGCCTTATTGAAATAAATCAGGTGATGGAGGTGACCAAGCAAAAGGACCTCTTCTACTGCTTCATTAGTCTGAGAAAGTGTCATCCCAAAAGCATCATGAACACGATACATAATTATTGAATGTCCATTCTTATTAAAATTAAAATTTTATTATACAAAATTTGTAAAACTAAATGTAAAAGAAATTTAAATAATTGACCTCTCAAACAATATATTTGTAAGTTAACATTTATGCTTCTGAAATTATTAAAGTTTAAAATGATATCAAGACTTTTAAGACATCCTCTATTGTACAAGATTATCCTCATTGGTGGATACTGATCATTTGGCAGTGGAATTGAATGGATTTTAGTGTGTTTTCATGTGTGTATATGTGCACATGTGTGTATGCACACATAATTAACCACTTCAATAAACAAACCAGGGATTCAATACTTTTTAAAATAATTATATTTTTGAGATATACAGGGTTTTGTTTTTTTTTGGTAAGGGCATGCCCTTAAATTGGGGAATGGCTGAACAGAATGTGGTATATGAATGATATGGAAAACTACAATGCCATAAGAAATGATGAAAGGGATGGTATCAGAGAAACCTTGGAAGACTTGTATGATTGTGAAGTGAACAGAGACAGGAGAATTTTCACACTAATTTGAAATTTATATATTAAAAACAACATTGTAAGGACAAATAACTTTGAAAGAATTAAAAATGCTGCTCAAGGCAATGACCAATCATACTTTCAACGTACCTATGACTGAGTTAATAGACTCAAGATCCTGAACAAAATGCAAATTTGGGGGTCAACATAAGACTTTGCTTGGCTATGCATATTTGTTAAAAAAAAAAAGGATTTTTTTTTCTTTTCTTTCAATGAGGGATGGGAGGGAAGGAAAGAGGGTAAATGCTTGTTAATTATTTTAAGATGATATATTAAGGGGTGACTAGGTGGCACAGAGGATAGAGCATTGGCCCTGGACTCAGGAGTACCTGAGTTCAAATCCAGCTTCAGACACTTAGTAATTGCCTAGGTGGCGTAGTGGATAAAGCACCGGCCCTGGAGTCAGGAGGACCTGGGTTCAAATCCAGTTTCAAACACTTAATAATTCTAGCCGTGTAGCCTTGGGCAAACCACTTAACCCTGTTTGCCTTGCAAAAAAACCTAAAAAAAAAACCTAAAAAAAAACCCTCTGCCTAAAAGTCTGACATCTTGGAGATTTGCCTAACCTGTTTAGAAAACGTCATACCAACTTACCAGTTTCCAGGGCTATCCTTCCAGTCCAGGCTCCTGCTCCAAGAAGGAATTTCTCTCACATCCTTTCTACAAATACGCTTACTCTTCATTTGCCTAGAATATTAATTTTATCACATAGAATCTCTTAGGGCTGGAAGGGAATTCAGAGACTATCAAGTCCAGTTTGGACCTGCCTAAGAATTCCTTGACAAAATATGATAATCTAATTTTTTTGCTTGAAGATAACAAATAAAGGGATACCTGCTGCCTTCAGAGAAGTTTTTTAAAAGAAAGTGTCCCTTACATGGAGGAAAAACCTCTCAGTAGCTTCCACCAGAAAACTCTAGTTCTGCTCTAGTTCTGGCCTCCTGGAATAAGCCTGGCCAAATGGAATAAGTCTAAAACAGTAGTAGTAGTAGTAGTAGTACTAAGTAGCAGTAGGTAGCGGAAGTAGTAGTAGCTATCATAAGTGGAGTAGGAGTACAAATATCCCTGCAAGTCTTTGCTAGATGCCTTGATCATTGCAAAGAGAAAAAAAAAATCTTTCTTCCTGCCCCCAACCACAGGTACCACTCCCACAAATTATTCCCAAATCTACATTTCTTCATACTCACAAATCTTTTCAAAAGTCACTTGGGGTACTTTCAGTGCCCAGCCTCCATTAGTCAAGAGGATTGCTTCCACTGATTCAATCAGAGAAAGGTACTCCTATGTCATAAAGAGATTAGAGAGTAGATAAGAGGTATACCTTGGAGATATTGAAGGTACATTTCCAGACTACTACAATAAAGTGAAGATGGCAATAAAGCCAGTTATACAAATATTTTGGTTTATCAATGCATATAAAAGTTATCATAATGCTTTACTGTAGTCTTTTAAGTGTTATAATAGTATTATGCCTAAAAATTAAATAAAAACATTAAATTCAATTAAAAGAGATAAAATCAAAAAATAATAATAAAATTAAAATATTTTATTGATAAAAATTACTAATCATCATCTGAGTCTTCAGTGAGTTGTAATCTTTTTGCTGGTGGAGAGCCTTGCCTCAATGTCAATGGCTGCTGACTGATCAGGATTTCTCAAGGTTGGCAGTGGCTTTGGCAATTTCTTAAAATAAGACAACAATGAAGTTGTCTCTTCCTTTCACCTAAGATTTCTCTGTAGCATGTGATGCTGTTGACAGCATTTTATCCTCAGTAGAACTTTCAAAATTGGAGTCAGTCCTCTATCCTTCCTTATTGTTGTATCTTAGGGAACAGGCCTGCAGAGAGGGAGAAAGATGGGGAATGGCCATTATCAAGTTCAGTTTCTTAGACAGGTGAGGTATCCCAAAACAGTTGCAGTAGTATCATCAAAAATTTCTGATCACAGATCACAGATCACCACAACAGATATAATAATGAAAAAATTTGAAATATTGTGAGAACTACCACAATGAAAGAGATACAATATGAGCCCATGATGTTGGGAAAATGGCGCCAATAGATTTGCTCAAGGCAGAGTGGCAACAGACCTTCAGCTTGTGAAAAATAATGCAGTATCCTTGAAATGAAATAAAGTGAGGTGCAATAAAACAGGATACGCCTATATATCCTTATTGTTAGCATAACACCTTGATATTACATTCTGAATTTTCCAGGGTAGGCAGCTAGCCAAAGATCAACCTTTCTGAACTCATATTTACAAATATCATAGGAGTCAGAATAGTGGAGGGAAAAGAACACTGATTCTGTAGTCACAGGATTTGGGTTTGAATGTCACCTCCAAATCTTTCTATAACTGTGACCTTGGACATATCATGTTACTCTTCTCAATTCAATTTAGCAAGTCCTGGTTTCATATATGACATTGTATTCGCTATTAGGAATATAAGGACAAACACAAGACAGTGCCTGTTGTGACGGAACTCATATTTTAACCTGATAAGGGAAGTGAAAAGAATAATATATAGACAGATACAAAATTTATGTCAGTGGTACCTGTAGGTCATTTTTTCCCTTTAGACTAAAACATCTGAACAGTAGAAGTTGCAAGATAGGTGTGTGGGCTGACCACACCCACTTACCTCCTTAGAACTGTACTCAAAGGTGATCTCTGAGCCCCAGCTGTCAATCCAGTCTCCATTGACACCTGCACAGGTACTGGCAGTCTACCAAGAGCTCTACTGGAGAGCCAAGAAATGATGCCAGCTTCCCAAAGTCTACCTCAATGCTTGGAGTGCTCAAACCTGGGGTTTCAAATGCAAAAATCATTATCGTTCAATAGTTCATAAGTTTCTCAAACCTGACTCAAGTTTCCACGGCCATTAAAATTCTTTTCTCCTTTCTCTTTTCACATGATCCAAAGGATTACAAATATAAATCAGAACACATTTACTGAATGGATGTGGAGGAAAGATGGAGAGAGAGAGAGAGAGAGAGAGAGAGAGAGAGAGAGAGAGAGAGAGAGAGAGAAGAAGGGACAGGGAGCAAACTAACATTAAAACTCTCCAGCTATGCTGGTGAAGGTCCAAAATCTGAGCTCAACTTCTGTCCAGGAAGCAGCTGTATCCAGAAACATAACACATCCTTCCAAAATCACAGAGAGAAAAACAATATTCATTCCATAATGAGTAGTAACTCCATTTTGATTCCTATAAAAGTGACTTTCTATTACTCTGGTCAGGGTGATGGTCTATTCCATAATGTTTCTCCTTCAGATAATGTTCTAGGTTCCTTTAGATTCTATCTGTCCTACTGACATCCCCTAAAGATCATACATATTTTTATGCATTTGGAAAGAAAAAATCTATTAGGCCTTCCCTGATCAATAGATTTTTCACCCAACCTAGTTGATGAAATCACAAAAGAGAAGGGACAGGTAACAGAAGCTGAGGTGTAGAGGTATGCAATAAAAAAATAAAGGCTTACTTATACTGTTACCTCTTTTCAGAGATGAAATTCTCTGATCATTTGATGAAATTAAAGGGCAGCTAGCCATTGGCTGGTTAAACAAGCTGGGTCTTGGTGTCCCTCAAAAAAGTGAGCCACTTTTAGTGAGGAGTTAAGGCAAAAGGCAACCCTGTAGAGTGTCTTTTCTAATGGCAGAGAAGAGAGATAGACATAAAAAAAGAACATAGTTTGAGAGAAGGAATTGTTCTTTTGTTTCTGAGTCTTCCTCAAACAGATGATGGGGAGGAAGGATTAGGAGATTATCTTTTTTTTGCAAAAGTATCTTGCAAGTGGATAGAGCACCAACCCTGGAGTCAAGAGGACTTGAGTTCAAATTTGACCTCAGACACTTAATAATTACCTAGCTGTGACCTTAGGCAAATCATTTAACCCCACTGCCTTGAATAAAACAAAAGAAAAAGTGCAAGCCTAGTGAGTTAAGGTATGAAGCCAAAGGAGCTTGGTGAATCAAAAGAGAGTCAGCTCTGGTCATTGGGAATTAAGCTATGGAGAGGTACAAGCTCAGGGAGCTTAGCTGAGTGACCTGCTTGGTAAAAATGTTGTACCAAGGGAAAGCAGAATGACTGCACCATGAAATGAGAAAAGGCTTCAGGGTCTGAAAGTATTGAAGTTATGATTTACTTTGGTCCTGTGTGTTCCCTAAGACTGTGCCTTTCCACAAGTGTACCATATGTGGATACTCTGATTGCTTACGTGTAACCTGTATCAAATTACTTATCCTCTCAGGAAGGGAAATAGAGAAAGAAGAGAAAGAATTTGGAACTCAAAATTAAAAAAAATGAATATTAAAAATTGTTTTTACATATAATTGGGAAAAAAGTTAAATATTATCCATATGTGTATACCTCCTTGTCTTAGTGACTGTGTATTTGTGGGCTATTTTGCCCCATGTTTATGGGGAGACTATTTTGTAGCTATTGGTCTTATGTTGTCATTTCAATAAATGCCTCTACTTTGAGTTATCTTTATCCTGTGGCTGACTACTAAAGATAAAAACGCTAGTGGGGGCTCTTGTTGCTATCCTTTTAAGACTTCAGATCCACAGAGTACTAGGAAACTGGGTTGGTCACTCCTAAGAGGACTCACCATCAAATAAATGCTGTGAAGTAACCCAAAAAAAAGCATTACAGGTTTTGGTTCTTTTCTCCTGCAGTATATTAGCTCTTTGAAGGCAGGGATTCATTTTCATCTTTCCATCTCCAGTACTTATATCTCCTGTGATTGGCAGCAATTAATACATTAATCAAATCAATAAACATTTATTAAACACCTACTATCTTATCCTGCATTCCTATCACATCCTTATCCCTAGACGTTCTTATCAGCGAAATGATTGATATAGCACTGTGGGATTTGCAGGTAGCTGAACCAGCATCTAAACCAAGGGAATCTGAGTCCAAAGTCAACGAGTTTCCTATTCCTCTCTTGTAATTTCTCTAATTTTTATTCATCCACCTAATGTTTACTGTTCAGTTATGCCCTTTACTTCATCCCAATATTTGGAACTGTGTGTTCTTGGAAGGATAGGGGCTTTCAAATTTGGTTGGTCCAGTCCCTGACACAATGCTACATGCAGAATCAGATGAGAATGAGAATAATGGTCACATCTTTGTCTTCAGATCATATTGCAAGTGGGTCTTTTGAGAGAAATAGAATGAAAATGGTATTGGATTTTGTCTAATTATAATGACCAAGCTTGGTCCTGAAGAAGAGATTTTTTTTTTAAATGTATCTCCATTCCTTTTTTGTTTTAGGTTTGTTTTTTTTTTTTGCAAGGAAAATGGGGTTAAGTGACTTGCCCAAGGCCACACAACTAGGTAATTATTAAGTGTCTGAATTCAAATTTGAACTCAGGTACTCCTGACTTCAGGGCAGGTGCTTTCTCTACTGCGACACCTAGCGGCCCCTCCATTCTTTCTTTATATAGATAGGTAAAGAACATTGAATACATTGTCAGATGGCTGATACATCGTTTTAGAAATTTTATGGAATACTTTTTTTTCCTGTTTTGTTTCTTGCTTCTAGGGATTGTTCTCTGGAGAGGGGTGATGGGAGGGTGGAAATGGTGGATATAACTCCAACTTTGGAAAGGTGATATAACGCTATAGCATTTAAAAAAAAGAGATAGATATTGATTATATAAAATCCCTCAACCAGTCTTCTCATAGAAAGACTGTATTGCCTGAAGAGGTGACTTGACAAATATGACTGAAGGCTATGTCTGTCAAGCCCTAAGTTCCAGCTTCTGGGCTTCTGATTGGTGAGAGTTCAGTATCTCTAGCCTAGCAATTCCACCCAGCCAGTTCCCTTTCCCTTAACCCTGTCTTGTTCAGCTGATTTTCCACTTCTACTGGTTAAACCAGAAACCACTTCAACACCAAGTTCCTATAAAGGACTCATCAGTAACTGGTCTTATGCCTCACACACACCATCCCTGTGACTCCTTCCATGGTCACCACTCTCCACATATATTGGTATTGTCTATTAAAGGATATGTTCCTTCAGGGCAGGGACTATCTTCCTTCTTGTATTTATATCTCCAGTGCTTAGTCCAATGTCTAGTACATAGCAAGTAATAATTTCGTTCAATCATTTTTCAAACACATCTCACTCTTTCCTTGACAAAGATCCTGGAATGATTTGCCATTGTCTTCTCTCACTCATTTTCCAAATGAGCTAACTGAGGCAAACAAGCTTAAGTGACTTGCCAAGGGTCATAGAGTTATATCTGAAACTGGATTTGAATTCAGATTTTCTTGACTCCAGATTAGCTTGCACCATGTCCCTGCTTAGTGACCCTAATAAGCAATATGTCTGTGTGAGTAATCCCCCCCCCAAGAAAAATGAGCTTCTTGAGGGCAGGGACAACTTTTGATTTCTTTGTATCTCCAACCCTTAGCAAAATGACAGAGATATAGTAAAAGACTTAATATATGCTTGTCATTTTCCATTCATTCATTAAAAAAACTGAAAATGCAATGGGGAAAAAAATGTGTGGGTCCAGACTAGACCCCAGAGAGGTCCCAAGAAGAGTCAAAAAGCAACCTCAGAGCTGTGTTCCAGAGCCCACATTGCCACCTGAGAAGAAAAAGCTTTGCTGAACAGTAAGAGATGATCTGAGGGGAAAATTTTGCTTTTATCTTCATCTCAACCACTACCTGCTATTAGAGAGGTGGAAACTTCTTGGGAGTCAGACAAATAAACATATGAAAAGGCCCTGAAAAATCTCAGACTTGGGATTTTTTTTTTAGGTTTTTGCAAGGCAAATGGGGTTAAGTGGCTTGCCCAAGGCCACACAGCTAGGTAATTATTAAGTGGCTGAGACCAGATTTGAACCCAGATACTCCTGACTCCAAGGCCAGTGCTTTATCCACTATGCCACCTAGCCACCCCTAGGGATTTCTTTTGTTTAAAATACTTAAAACTATATTGCAAAAGGAGAGCGGTTCATTAAGAAATGACCCTATCAAGAGAGAGTCCTAGAAAAGGAGCATTCCATCCCTCCTTCCATCAACAAATTGTAAAAGAGACTTTACCTGAAAGAGACCAGAGATATTCAGGTCCTATTATCCAAGTGATGAGTTTTCCCAGATGTGTATGCTCCCTACTCATTTGCCTTATATTATGATTTTGAAAGTTTATACCTACTCTCCCCTATGATGAGAAAGTGTGTCCTAGGCTGAGAGATGTAATATTACATTTTAATTATTGTCCTCTTGCTTTCTGTTTAATGATTTCTAATTAAGGGTTAGTGGTTGTCCTGGCTAATTGTTCATTGGGAAACATGCTGGTGGGGATTCAAGGACTACAGTTGTGAGTAATAAGTGTCTATTTCCCTAAAGGGTTACCCTGTAGAATGGAAGGTTATTTCAGCAAATAGGGCCACCCCACTTTAATAACCCAAGCCTGCCAGCAAGAGGGAGACTGGATGAGCAAATCAACCCGGAGAGAAAAGAGATGAGTAGAGATTAAGCATCACAAGCTATACTCTCATAACATTCAAATTCAGCTCTCTTGGATTCTGATCTAACTTCAAAAAGAGAGAGAGTTCTGAGCATCCTTTTGTGTCTCTCTAGATGCTTCCCCGTAACAATCTGACCTCTGGCAAAACGTATTTCGAGGAGATTCAAGGAGATAATGTTATTTCAGAAAATGAAAGAAACCTGGGTGTTGGATGGTGCAATTAAAGGAACGTGGGACAGGAATACAGCAATTATGAAAAATAAATACGCACACACAGATGAGAATTATGCAAGCTTTCTACCTTGCTCATGACGCCATCTCCTGGCAAGATTTGGAATTTCTCTTCATTTCCACAAAGTGGTAAAGCTTTATGATATACAAGAGTTCATCGGCTCAAAGAATTCAGAGCTTCAAGGGACCTTAGAGATCATTTAGGAAATCTTAAGATCATGGTTTTAGGACTAGAATCCAAGTCCCGAATTTTACAGATGAGGAAATTGAGCCTGAGAGAGAGATCAATGCCTTCTGGTGCCCATAGGATGAGTGTCTGAGGCAGGATTCAAATCCAGCTCTTGCTAATACAAAGTCCAGTGCACTCTTACTTTATTTAATATATGACATTCTTATCTTTAAAATTATAAACAGTGGAAGATGCTGAACATTCAATTTCAACCACCTCATTCCTCTCTTTAGTGTACCACCTCATTTTTCTTTACTTTGAAAATGAGGTTAATAAATAATAGCTTTAGGGGTGGCTAGGTGGTGCAGTGGATAGAGCACTGACCCTAGAGTCAGGAGGACCTGAGTTCAAATCCAGCCTCAGACACTTAACAATTACCTAGCTGTGTGGCCTTGGGCAAGCCACTTAACCCCATTTGCCTTGCAAAAATCTAAAAAAAATAATAACAATAGCTTTATTATCCGTTCCCAAGTTTGTTGTAATCCAATGACATAATATATGTAAAGCACCTGGCAAACCCTCATGTTGACAGAAATGTTAGACATTATTATTGTTAGATGGGTTTTCAGAACTGCTGAGACAAAATGACCTACTTCTCTCATCATGGCAAGATTTTGAGTCCATTACCAGTACATAATGTACAACGTTCCCAATTTTTGTTTTTGCAAGGCAATGGGGTTAAGGGACTACTTACACAGCTAGGTAATTATTAAGTATCTGAATTCAAATTTGAACTCAGGTCCTCCTGACTCCAGAGCTGGTGCTCTATCCATTGTGCCACCTAGAGCTGTTCCCACTTTTATAGACAAGGAACCTAAGGCTCTGGGACATTAAGTGACCTGTCCAGGGTCAAGAAAGGCAACGCAGTATAGCTACCTTGGTAAGGAAGACTTGTTCCACCATACTGACCAATACTGACTATGCGACCCCAGGTAAATCACTTGATCTATCTAGTTGCTTTAGGCCGCTATCTTAAGACTTTAAATTGCAGAGCAGATACTGACCTGCATTTGGAGAAGGAGTTTCTTCATCAAAGGTTTCCTAGACTAATGAAATCACATGTCACTCCCTATCCTCATCTCTTGACTTCAGCTTCAATATGTTATTCAAACTTTAGTCCATTCATTTATTCTTGTTAACTGATGAAACTATCACTCAGCATAATACCCTGATATTTAGTTTCATTATAATTATTACTGTATTCAATATATGACATTCCTATCTTCAAAAATTATAAACAGTGGAGGATCCTGAACATTCAATTTTAACAATGTGGATTAAAAACTTACAATCAATTCCACAGTTGTTTCATTTGTATCCAAATTTTGAATAATTAATATCCTTATAAAAATTTACATAATGAATAGCCTTAGTTCAAGTTGGTAAAAAAATACATTATTGAAAATCTTGTTCCCAGGACCAAGTTATATAGTGAAATCATCATTCAAAAGAAGTGCCCAGGGGCGGCTAGGTGGCATAGTGGATAAAGCACTGGTCCTGGAGTCAGGAGTACCTGGGTTCAAATCTGGTCTCAGACACTTAATAATTACCTAGCTGTGTGGCCTTGGGCAAGCCACTTAACCCCATTTGCCTTGCCACAACCTAAAAAAAAAAAAAAAAAGTGCACAGAGAGAGAATTCCCAAGCCCTAAACATTTCCAACCTACTAGCTTTTTTTTTTGCATTTCCAACCTGCTACTTTTTTTTTTAAGTATTATTTTATTTTGGTGAGTGGCTCAGGAATTTAAAGGCTTAGGATTTTGAAATGGGGAAAAAGAAAATAAGGAAAGAACTCTGAAAGTTTAGCTATTCAATTCAATTTTTAGGAAATGTTTTATTAATGTTCTTTTTATATTGCTTTTACCTCCCAGATAGCTCCCACTAGGGGCATACTGGTAAATGTTTAAAAACTGAACCTCTGAGAGAGAAAAATATATATGACACTCTGAAGCTTAGTCTACATTAGTAATATTTTCTGTATCGCTTAAGTCTAGACAATCAACAACAAATCAATAAGTAAATCAAGCAATAAATCAAGTCCTGATTTGTACCATTTTTCAATTTCTGAAGTGTAAAAGTTCATTGAAAATTTAACAATTAACTTTCACAAGCTGATTCCAGTCACTACATTTCTGACTTTTTCCTTTCCCTCATAACAAAAAATAAAGAAGGAAGAGGAAGAAGAGAAGAAAGAAAAAGGAGGAGGAGGAGAAAGAAGAAGCAGAAGCAGAAGCAGAAGGAGGAGGAGGAGGAGGAGAAGAAGAAGGAGGAGGAGGGCAAGGAAGATGAGGAGGATGAGGAGGAGGATGAGGAGGAGGGAGTGAGGGGGAGAATGAAGAGGAGGGAGGAGAGAAGAGGGAGGAGGGGAGAGGAGGAAAGAAGAGGAGGAGAAAGAGAAGGAAGGAAAGAAGGAAGGAACACGTTGGCTACAACTCATGATAGATACCTCATTAAATACCTACAGTCTACCACCTCCTGCTCACAGAAGAGAAGCATATTTCATTGTCAGTCCTCAAGTCAAGATTAGTGACTGCCTTGATCTTGGTTCTGATGCATTTCAATGGTGTTTTCATTTACATTTATTGTGACTATTTCCCCCTCCTGGTTCTGCTTATTCCTCTCTGCATCAGTTCATTCATGTGTTTCTTCTCAGACTTCTTTATATTCATCATTTCTTAGGACATAATGCTATGCATTACATTCATATGTGACAATTGGTTCAGTCACTTCCTATTCAATGGACACCTGCCTTATTTTCACAAGTATTGCTCTAAATGTTTTTCTTTCCCTCTGATTCTAATCTTCTAGGAGTATGACACCTAGTAATGGTATCATCAGTTCATTCTCCTTCTGACCACTACAATCACACAATTCAATTTTATTTGAAAAATATTTCTTAAGCCCTTCCTTCACCCTAGCCATTTGTTGGGATTGCAAAGACAAAAATGAAACAATCCTTATCCTCAAGTAGCTCAGTGGAAGACAATGACATATAAGCAGAAAATGAAATAGGAAGATGCTTTTAAAGGAAAAAAGAGCACATAAGATCAGGAAAGGCTTCACAAAGATAGTAACATGATCTGAGCTTTGAAGAAGAATTACAGAGAGAAATGGAGGTGAGGAGAGAGGTCAGTCAAGAAATGGCAGATTGATTGTCCAAAAGCCTGTGGTTTATGGTCCAACCAGGTGTTTTCATTTAGAGAGATCTAACAGGGACAAGTCTTTGGGGAAGGACTACATTTCCCAGAAGATTCTGGTGCTGAAGGACAGCCCTGAATGAATTAACCAAAACTATAACTCTGGTAAAACTGCAGGCTGGTTTAAGAAGATCTTTCCAATCTCCAATCCGGACAAACAAAAGACTCTTGCATCGTCCTACAATGGGGAGGAATCTCCTTCTACCAAGGCAGCCCAATCTACTTGGGAACAGATCTCCTTGTACTGGCATTAAGCCCCCACCTGTCTCTCTGTCTCTTTTCCCCATTGTTCCCTGTTCTGCCTTTAGGGATCTCCACAAGACATCCCTTCAAAGGCTAAGAGAACTCTCCCAGCTCCTCCCTTGCTCACACCCTCTTTTCCAAGCTCAATATGCCCATTTCCTTTCACTGATGGTGTATACTCAAAATCCTTCACCATTCTCATTGCTGTCCTCTTCAACTAATTAATAGACTTTGACATAATCACAGATGTTTGAGATGCCATCTAGTCCAGCCCAAATACAAAGGCATCTCCACTGGAATAGTCCCATCAGTGGTTCTCAAACTTCTGTTTAAAGTCCTTCAAGGAGAGGAAACCCCCCACTCACCTCCCTGGACAGCACTTGGTGCCAGGAAATTGGTTCTTCACTCTTTTTTCACATGACAACCCCCCTCTTCAGATATTTGAATAGAGAGATCAGATCCCCACCCCAGGGTCTGCTTTCCTTCAGCCAAAATGTGCTTCATGAAGGTGAGGCACTTTGCCATCCTGGCTATCCCCTGGATTTTTTCAAGTTTCTCAGTCCTTCTTTAGCCACAGGACCCAGAACTGAACAAAGGACTCCAGAGGAGATCTGAAAAAAAGTGGAAATAAAACCGGGCTTGGAATTAGGAAGATGCATCTATCCTGAGTTCAACTCTAACCTCAGACCCTTTCTACCCATGTGACTCTGGGCAAATCACTCCCCCCCTCCCCGCTTAGCTCAGTTTCTTCATCTGTAAAATGAACCAGAGAAGGAAATGGCAAACCACTCCAGCATCTCTGTCAAGAAAACCCCCAAAGGGGTCACAGACATGATTGAAACAACTCAACTACAACACAATGGGGTTATTGCCACTTTCTGTTTCTGGAAGATATGCCCCTCCTATTGTAGCCAAAGCTCACCCTGGTTCTTTTGGTTGCCATATCACATGTCTGATACAAGTTGAGATTGCAGGTCACTAAATCCCCGAGATACTTTTCAGAGCTACTGCTCTTTGTCCATGCTTCCCCTTCTTATAGTCTGTGGCATCAATTTTTTGTACCAAAGTGCAAATTCGTCCCTATTGAATTTCATCAATCTAGTGCACCAGCCTTCTGGGAAACTTTCTGACCAGCGTTGTGGTAGCCAGTTCTCTTTCACAGCCAGCCACTGTGGTAGCTCTTCATCACATCTCTAAGTGTGATGAGCAAACTATCTTTGCTTTCATCCAAGTTACTGAGAAAATTGTTAAACAGCACCCTAAATCATCTCATTTGAATCTCATAACAGGAAGATACAAAAGATATTATTATATCCATTTTACAGATGAGAAAACTGATACTGAGAGAGTTTGATTTGCACATGATCACACAGCTAGAGTGAGAATTTGACCTCAGATTTTCCCGTCTCCAAATATAGAATACAGACACACCACAGCCACCTCGCATTGCAAAGACCCCAACGAAGATGTCTGAAGGCCCTAGGCTACTTTATAACAGTGCCCTATTCTGCCATAGAATTTCCCATCGGAAGTCTGAGGTAGTAGAAAATAGGGAGTAGATTCCTGGATGAGGAGGATGTTAATAGCTGGCTTTGGACATGCTAAGCAGCTAGGTGGCGCTCCTGGACCTAGAGTCAGGAAGACCTGAATTCAACTTCAGTTGAAGGTGTTTACAAGCTGTGTGATCCTGAGAAAGTCATTTTACCCTGTTTGTCTCAGTTTCCTCATATATAAAATGAGATGGAGAAGGAAATAGCAAAGCACTCCAGTATCTCTGCCAAGAAAATCCCAAATGTGGTCAGGGAGAGTTGGACATGACCAGAAAAATATAATAAAAGATCAAATCTTTGTAAAGTAATTCCCAAACCTTAAACACAAAGGGGCAGCTAGGTAAATAGAGTATTGGCCCTGGAATCAGGGGATCTGAATTCAAGTCCAATCTCAGACACATAATAATTACCTAGCTGTGACCTTGGGCAAGTCACTTAACCCCACTGCCTTGTAAAACTTTTTTTTAAAAAGAGCTATATAAATGCTAGTGATGATGATGATGATGATGATGATGATGATGATGATGGAGTCTAAATGAGATGAGACTGCATTGTAGATTCTGGGAAATGCTATTAAGAATAGGTAGAATCAGGAAATGGGACAAGTTCCAGGAATGGCAAATAGTTCAGCTTGATGACGAGAGTCTGGAAAGGGAGATTGCATGAAATCAGGTTGGAAAGGTTGATTGGAGTCAGACAGTTGGGCCAACTTCAGATTACAGAAGGGCCTTGAGCACAAGCTTCAGGATCTTAGATTGGTTCCTAGAGATAATAAGGTAATGTTGGCACGGTCAGATCTCTGTCCATGGGAGGTCACTTTGGGAAGCCTGTAAGGAACAGATTGAAAAGAAGAGAGACTTGAAGTGAGAGATCAAATAGGCAAGAGGTGATGAAGGCAAAGCTATGGGGTGGGGAGGCGGGGAGCTGTCAAGGGTTAACATGTGGAAAAGGGGATGAATGCTAGGGGAGGGAAGAAGTGGTACTGACAAGAGTTGGCAACCAATTTGATGTAGAGGATGAAAGAGAAGGAACAAAGGGGGAATAGAATTCAATTTGATTTGGATCTGTGGTTTTCACTGGTATGAGGCACCCCCAGGGAAGGGCTCACCCTGCTACTGCATCTTAGAACTCCTCAGCAATGTAATGGTCTTAGAGAATTATCTCAGGCACAAGAAGTTGTAGGTCAAATTTGAACTCAGATCTTCCAGATTCTAGGTCAGTTTTCTATCTTACTATAACAATGGTTGCTGTTATGTTGAGTTATGTCTGATTCTATGTGACTCCATGGACTTCTGGGATTTTTCTGGCAAAGATCCTGGAATAGTTTGGCATTTCTTTCTCCAACTCATTTTACAAATGAGAAAACTGAGGCAAATAGGGGGTAAGTGACTTGCCCAGGGTCACACAGTTAGTAAGTATCTGAGGTCATATTTGAATTCAGATCTGACAGACTCCAGACCTGGTACTCCATCTACTGTACCACCTAGATGCCTCTATAACAGTGATATCAAATTCAAATATAAATGGGATCACCAATACACACATAATGATCCCTATAGGTCTCAGGTGTCTGAGATCAAATTTGAACTCAGGTCTTCCTGACTGTAGTCTAATGTTCTATCTACTATAACATCTACTAGCTTTCCTTATAAAAATGTTATCAAACTCAAAAAGAATTAAGGATCATAAATTTATATATAATATCCCTATAGATCACATATTGACTTGGCTTTAAAATGTAATATTATCAATATTATATATATATAAATATATTAATTATATATTTACTTATTTCATGAAATCTTTCCCCATTACATTTTTTTTTAGATTTTTGCAAGGCAAATGGAGTTAAGTGGCTTGCCCAAGGCCACACAGCTAGGTAATTATTAAGTGTTTGAGGCCGGGTTTGAACTCAGGTACTCCTGACTCAAGGGCCGGTGCTCTATCCACTGGGTCACCCAGCCACCCCTCCCATTATATTTTAATCTGGTTCTGTCCTCATTCCAAGTGTTGAAGCCCAAATATAGCCCTTACTTTGCCTTTTTTTTTCCTTTCAAAGCAATGGAGTTAAGTGACTTGCCCAAGGTCACACAGCTAGAAAATATCAAGTGTTGGAGACTGAATTTTAAATTGGGTCCTCCTGATTCCAAGGCCCACACTCTACCTGCTGAGCTTTCAAACTGCTCCCTGTCCATTTGCCTTTTGACACTTCTGAGCTAAGTTATACTGCTTCTTCCTTTCACCATAGAGAATAGAAATAACTGTGAATATACATCCTGTCCCCTTCACCTATCCCTCCTTACCATCATTAGCACTTTTTTTTTTATAAATCATCATCATCCTCATAGCTGACATGAAGGTCTGGCAAACACTTTACATCTATTATCTAATTTGATCTTTGCAACAGGCCAATGACTCCAGGGCCGGTGCTCTATCCACCGTGCCACCTAGCTGCCCCTGTCCTTCATTCTCAAAGAGGACAATGACATCAGGGAGGTGATGTCATGATAAACAAACAAATTGGATTTCAGTGAGAGGAAGCTGTGCAAAGTCACCGGCTTCACTTTCTCCTCCAGAGTCAACTAAGTCCAGGCATCAGATAAGGATCAGACAACTGGAGATGGCTCTGGATGCAGAGGGAGACCTTTGCCTTCTTAAGCTAAGGTCTTTCTCAGTCTGACTAAAACAGCATCCATTCAGTGATTAAGGCTAGGCAAGAAAGAAATGAAGGCAGATATAATTACCAGAGAGGGAATATTAGTTGTACCATTCTTCAGGGTATTGATGAAGGCCAGAATGTACTTTCTGGAATTAAACATGGAGGAGTTGCCAGATTTACACAAACTGTTCCGGAAGGCAGTTAAATTCAGGAATAACTAACACAATGGCTTAGAATAATCATCTAATGTACTTTGGCCTTTTGACTGTTTAGAGAAATCATGCCTCATAAATCTGAAGAGCATTGTGGGTGTAAAGATAGGAAGTTCATTGAAAGAAATCTTGTGAAAACTGACAGATCTCTAGATTTTTTTGCTCCTTTTGGAAAACTTCAAAGAACCATAAAATGGCAGGACACGAAAGGATCTCCGAGGTCATCCAATCCAACTGAAGTCATAACTGGGGTGGGACAAAAGGACTTCATCTTCAGGTCACTTTAAATTTATAAGGCACAAAAATTGAAATACTGTAATTTTTAAAAAGAGCTCATGTTTATGTCATAACAGAATTTAAGTTCCCAGAGGGCAGAAACTATTCCATTTTTGTCTTTATATCTCCAGTACCAAGAAGGATTTCTAGAACATAGAAGGAACTTAATAAATGCTTGCTGATTAATCAACTGATATATATATATATATGTATGTGTGGATATATATTATATGCATAATTAGAGATAAGTTATTATTTTACTATATTATATATTATACTTTACTATATTTATACTTTATATTTTATACTTTACCATAATTATAATTTACTATAATATTATATATTATATTAATAACAAATTGATCATTTGGGATCCAGATTTTTCTTCTCTGTTCCTTCATTGAGGCCCAGCTCCTGTGGAAAGTCAGCCTCTGAAGAATATGACTGATTAAGATTACCTCTAAGCCTTAAGAAGGTTTTTTGGATCTTGGGCTGGACCCCAACCAACTAGGAGACCTTCTATTTAGAGTGTAAACAGAATCTAGTATGGGTGAGTTCTTACTGGGAGGAAAAGAGCCCCTTTCTTGCCCCTCTATTAGAGTTTAGGGTGACTCAGTTCACAAAGGAGAAAATCAACCAGAGTTTTCTGGATGAAGATGGATTCCCCTGTCCAGATTGTTGGAGGCAGATGAGTCTCATGATCAAGCCACATTCTCAGCGGAAGGAGCTGAAGACCTCTAGTCATCCTCTGCATTAAATTTCATACTAATCAGGGTTAATTTTCACTTTCAAAAAAGTATTTAAGGTTTTCAGGCTCTCCATGATTTTTGTTTTTGGTTACAAAGAGAAAATATTGATCATCACTTTGTTGAGTATAGGCTAGTCTAATTAAAAATTATTAATAATTACTCAGAAACTGTCAGAGTTTTTCATTCATCACTATATCTATCTTTCCATCCATCCAACTATCATCTACCTATCCATCCATCATCTATATATCTATCTATCTATCTGTCTGTCTGTCTGTCTGTCTGTCATCTATCTATCTGAGATCCAAAGACTCAAATGAATCTAAGATTTCAATCAATTTGTATGTCCTTTCCAACAGTGCAGATTACAACACATCCACCTCTAACTATTTACATGACACTTATCCATGACTTTCCACAGGTTTTGCCATGGGGAGTACACTCAATATGCTGAACCTCACTTTCTCCTGACATGGGAGAAGGCCAGTAAAACACTGACCATCCACTTGTCATCTCCTTCTTGCCATATCATAAAATTCCAGTTCTGCTTTATAGTTCCTCATGGATTTTATGTTGGGGTTGACTCACACCCATCACACACTTCTCTGCTGCCCTCTGTGCACTATTCATTCTCAATTCTTCAGAGCTGTTGTGTTCCATTGAGAAGGTAGGGTGGCATCCACACCCAGGAGCATTTCTGGAACTTTGCCTCCTAGTGTTTTCTCAACTCCATCTAGGGTTTAAAATATTAAATTGTTCATGTAAAAAATTTCATAGTTTTATCAC